>NC_056745.1:1310307582-1310472582 GCF_019279795.1 Protopterus annectens | reverse complement strand
AAACAGATTTTTTTAGTAATAAGAAAGGTGGCAAGGATCATTTAAGCTTTGTATAGTGGAAGCTTTAGTGACAAAAGAGAAGGTTTAAAGTGATAGTATTAGTAGTCAAACTGCAGACAGTATTAGTAGGGGAGAAAAAGAGTATAGGAGTAAAGTTAGAAAAGTTACATAGTTAAGTATGTAATATAAAGGTACAGGCTTGGTAAGAATGGTATAAGATAAATGCTGATGAGTGAAAAGATAAAGGTAGTAGGTGAAACTAAAGAGGTGGTGGGAGGAAGGGGAGCTACAGTAAAACAGACAAAGAGAAACAAGGATAGGGGTTAGGAAGAGTGGACTGCAGAGTGAGAGGAAAGTTAGATTGCGAACAGGGACAGGTTACTTGATCTTGATAGATGTTCTCACACTTTGAATGTGAACGTTTTGAGGTTTGGCATAGTACTAAATGTCTAAGGGTAGCGTGTTCCATAATTTGGTAACTGAGTAGGAGTATAAAGACTGTCTGACAGTTTTGTTTGATTTATAGAGAGTTAGGATTTTTTTTCTCAGAGCGTAGAGCTCAATCTGGTATACCTGTTTGGAGTAAGGAATTTATGGCAGGACAGGATTCAGAGTTATAGATAATTTTATGGGCCATTGCCAGTTGTAGGTAGTTAGGTTTTAGGGAGAGTTTTAGCCAGTTAAAGGATGTAAGAGCAGTACAATGGTGTTTATAGAAAGGAGATCCTGTTGCAAAAAAGAAGTTACGTACTCACCATAATATTCCATCAGAGTAGTTCTACTTCATTTGTCTTCAACCTGTGGGTCCTCGGATCCAACACGGCTGCATTTTCCAGCTACGGCTCCGAACTCCATGCTCCTCTCCCCCTACTCATAATGCCCGCAGTCTCCCTTCAGATCGAGTTTGCTGTCCAACATATAACAATTACCCGATCACACAAGGACTCGTCCTTCAAGAAAAACTTACTACCAGATCCCTTATCTTCCAGCATAAGCAAAGATCCTGACAGAAAGGGACCAAAACAAGGGACATATATTATCCTGAAGCATAAGGTCAGGGGGAATGGGGGGGGGGGCAGTTGAAGACAAATGAAGTAAAACTACTCAGATGGAATGTTATAGTGAGTACATAACTTCTTTATCTGAAGTAGTTTACTTAATTTGATCTTCAACTTGTGGGACAGAGTCCTCAGCTACCTAATCCTTGGCCACCCCTCATGGAAGGATATTCTGGAGCACCACAGAGCCAAAGGATGCTCTACTTCTAGAAACCAAATCTAGCTTATAATGAGAAATAAAGGTGTGAGAGGAAGCCCAAGTGGCAGCTGAACAAATATCATCCAAAGAGACCCTAGACCAAAAGGCGGCAGACGTAGCCATGGCAGGTCAAATGAGCCTTCACTTTTCCTGAAAGAGACAAACCTCTATCCGAATAAGCCCGGGCAATGCATAGAAAAATCCAGCGAGCAACAGTCACTTTTGAAACAGGTTTGCCTGAAAAGGGCTTGGCATAGGACACAAAATGTTGATCAGACTTGCATAAAGATTTAGTCCTGTGTAAATAAAATTACAACTGCCTATGAACATCTAAACAATGTAATTTGTTTTCCCCTTTGTTCTGATAGTTCAAAAAAAATACTGGCAAATTGATAGTCTGATTGATATTAGCCTCCAAGGCTACCATACGAAGTAAAGACATATTAGTACTTAGTGAGACTCCAACTTTGTGGAAGATCATATAAGGGACTTTGATGGAAAGAGCTTGGAGTTCAGACACCCTTCTAGCGGATGTAATGGCAACCAGAAAATCAGTTTTCCAGGACAAAAATTGCAGATCCACAGAGGCTGCAGGTTCAAAGGGAGGAAAAACTAACGACTGCAACAACAAAGTGAGGCCCCACGGAGGAATGGGATCCTTGACCGGAGGTCTGAGGAGGAATACACCTGTGAGAAAGGTCTTACAGATTTTCGAAGAAACTAAAGACAACATATCCAACCCAGCATGAAAATTAGAAATTGCAGCTAGTTAGACCTTCACCATAAAAGAACTAGCACCTTGATGAAAAATGCTAGCTAAAAACTCTAGAACTGCTGTAAGTGGTGCAGTGAAAGGATCCGAAGACCTCTGAACGGCCCGCATCGAAAAACATTTCCATTTACTGCAATAGATTTTCCTAGTGTATGACTTATTAGCCGCCCCCAGAATGGATTTAACTGGAGAAGACAAACTGGGAGTATTAAGAATCGTGAGAACTGCAGCAGCGAAGCTGTGAGCTTCAGACTGTCCAGGTCTGGATTAGGGATCCCTGTGGGATGACACAGCAGATCCGGGACCAGATCCAAAGTCCATGGAGGGACAACTAGATGAGACTGGTGTAAGGGAAACCAAACCTGTCGAGGCCAGAATGGGGCGATGAGGATCACAGTGCTCCTCAGCCTTCGAGCTTTCTGCAGAAACTTTGACATAAGGGGAAGAGGAGGATATGCATAAAGGAGCCCAGTAGGCCAAGCATGAATCAGAGCATCTCTGGGGGCTTCCCCGGGCAGGGGGTTCAGAGCGAAGTACAGTACAGTTGTGTACCTACCATAAATGTAGAGGTTCGAGTGTATTCACTGTTGCAGTCATTACACTTGGGTTATCCTGCTGGCAGGCAACCCGCAGTCGGCCCGAGTTCCAAAGTCTTGGTCCGACGTCGGTTGCTGTCGCCTCTTCCCTGACGTCAATGCGCCAGGGGTATAAAAGTTGCAACCGACGCCATTTTCTTCAGTTTTTCTTGCCCCAGATGTCAGGTGCCCCCAGGTAGGAAGGCTGGAAAGAAAAGATTATGCCAAAAAACATGCATATATTACCATAAACATTTCTTTCATCTACAAGCAAATACACCACATAGGTAGTATAGAGATGAGAAGTATAGAAAAGTCCCAGCAATGGAAAAAGGGGGATGGTGGGTGGGTAGCCTGGACTGCAACAGTGAATAAGCTCGAACATCTACATTTATGGTAGGTACACAACTGTACTATGTTCATCGTGTTTCACTGTTGCAGTCATTACACTTGGGTAGAATCCCAAAGCTGAGGTTGGGTGGCTGGGTCTAAATTGGATTTGGAGAGCTAACAAGCCCTGCAGGACTGCAGTGGCAAAGCCCGCTCTGGATTTAGAGTAGAGAGGTAAGTGGTAGTGCTTGGTGAAAGTGTGCACTGAGCTCCAGGCTGCAGCTTCTAAAATGTCTTTGGTTGGTACTCCTCTGAGGAAAGCTGCTGAAGTGGCTGCTGCTCTGGTAGAATGAGGCCTAATGCCCTTAGGCACTGGTTTGCCATGTTGTGCATAACAGAAGCGGATGCAGTGTCCTATCCATTTCAAGATTGTCTGTTTTGTGATGGGCTTTCCTTGTGATCCTGCAGCATATGCTACAAACAGTTGCTCAGTTTTTCTGAAAGCTTTTGTTTTGTCCAAGTAGAATCATAGCTGTCTGTGTATATCCAAAGTGTGCAGAAGTTTCTCCCCTTTATTCTGGGAATTGTGATAAAAAGTAGGTAAATGAATGGTTTGGTTTAAGGCCACATTGGAGACCACTTTTGGCAAGAATGGTGGGTTTGTCCTAAGAGAAACCCTGTCTTGATGAAAAATGAGGAAAGGTTCCACAGCCATTAATGCCTGTAACTCTGACACTCTTCTTGCTGAAGTTATTGCTAGGAACAGAGCAGTTTTCCATGACAAGAATTTTAGATCAGCTGTGTTGGCTGGTTCAAAAGGACGCAGTGCGAGTTTTTCTAAAACAAAATTGAGGTCCCAAGTAGGTACTGGTGCTCTCCTTGGGGGTCTTATTTTTTGCCCCTCTGAGGTACTGTCGTAGGAGAGGATGTGAAAAAAAGAGGAGGTTCCGTAATGTAATGAGCTGAAATGGCAGAGGCATGGATTTTAATAGATGAGAAGGATAAGCCTTTGTCCAGCATCTCAGTTAAGTATTGTAAAATCTGAGGTATATTAGGGACAAGTGGTTTGAGTCCTTGTGCCTGGTTCCAAGTACAGAATCTCTTCCATTTTTCTGCATAAGATTTCCTAGTGCTGGGTCTCCTGGCTTCTAAAATGACATCCATAACAGCTTTAGAGAGAAGTGCAGTCTGAGTGGCTACATTATCTGCCATGCTGCCAGGTGTAAGGTTCTGAAGTTGACTGTGCAGAATCTGATTGTTTTGTTGTGTCTGAAGATGAGGAATTTGAGGTAGAAGCCAAGCTGGGCCTTGAGACAAACTGTTTAGGATTGGGTACCAGTGCTGGCGTGGCCAGTCTGGTGCAATCAGGATCATTTTTGGCTTTTCTTGTCTGACTTTTAGTAGCACCTTGGTGAGAAGAGGCATTGGAGGGAAGGCATAGACTGTCAGAGGCCTTTCCAGCAGAATGATAGAGCATCCACTTTCCATGTTTGACAGTGATAAGTTCTTGTGCAAACTTTCTGTATTTGATAATTTTGAGGGGAGGCAAAAAGATCTATGTCTGGGTGTCCCCATTTCCTCGTTATCATGTTGAACACTTGTGGATTTAGCTTCCATTCGTGAGGATCCATGAGATTTCTGCTTAGTTCGTCTGCCAGTGTATTTTTTGTTCCTGGCAGGAATTGTGCCTGCAGATGTACTTGACAGGTCAGTGCTGTGTTCCACAATGTCATGGCTTGTCTGCATTGGGGGTAGGAATGTGTGCCCCCTTGCTTATGTACCACATAATTGTGGTATTGTACGTCTTTATTAATAGTTGTCCTGTATGTAGTAGGTCCTTGAAAGCTGTCAGGGCATTCTATACAGCTAGCATCTCTTTTTGATTGATGTGAAGATGCATTTGTTCCTTGGGCCACGTGCCCTGAATACATTTTCCTGCCATATGTGCCCCCACCCCCACCCCCCCAGGCATAATCTGATACATCCGTTGTTATTGTCTGCCTGGCTGTGGGTAAGGTGAAAGGCTGTCCCTTGTTGTAGTGACAGGCCTGGGACCACCATCAAAACTCCTGTTGTAGGCAGGGAATTAAAGTTATGATCGTCTCCAGGCTGTGACAATGCTGAGTCCAAACACTTTTTAGATACCATTGTAGTTTCCTCATATGCAGTTTTGCATATGGAATTAGTAGAATGCAGGATGCCATGTAGCCCAGGGCCTGCAGAATTTTTCTTGCAGGGAGCTGGGTTCTTATTGCCATCATTTGAAAGTAATGAGTCAGTTGCCTTTGCTTGTCTGGCGTGAGATAAGCCATCTGGGCCATTGTATTTAAGCTGACACCCAGGAATATTATCTCTTGAGAGGGCACTAGTTTTGATTTCTTTTCGTTTACTGTGTACCCTAGGCAAATTAGCAATCTTTTTACAAACACCAGATGCTTTAGAAGAATGTCCTTGCTCTCTGCATGAATAATGCAGGCGTCCAAGTAGGGATATATTTGAATTCCTTTTTGTCTGCAAAATGCAATTACTGGTGCCAGGCATTTTGTGAAGACTCTGGGCGCAGTAGATAAGCCAAAGGGCAGTGCAGAGAATTGGTAATGCATTGAGCCTGCTATGAATCCAAGGTATCTTCTGCATGAATGTCTGATTGGGACATGCAGGTATGCCTCCTTGAGGTCCAAAGTAACTAGCCAAGCCTTCTTGTCCAGCATGGGCAGAAGTTGCTGTAGTGTTAACATTTTGAATTTTGGAACATCCAGGAAAGTATTTAGGATTGACAGGTCCAGTATTGGTCCCCAGGCTTTGTCCTTTCTGGGTACTAAGAAAAGTCTTGAGTAAAATCCTTGTCCCTGTTCTTGCTGTGGAACTTTTTGAATAGCTCCCATGTCCATAAGAGCAGCAATCTGTATTTGTGCATCTGCCCATTGGTTTTGTGGCAGGTCTGGCATACCTTTTGGTTTTGGAAGCGTGTGGAAGTGGAACCTGTAACCCTGTGAAACAATATTCAGCACCCAATGATCCTGGGTGATCATGTGCCAGTTTTTTGAGAAAAGTGCTAGCTTTCCCCCTAGGGGTGCTGTCAAAAGGTAAGTGCTTGGCATTTGCAGAGGAAAGTCATTGGGACTGTTTCCTATAAGGTTGAGATTTGTCTTCGCCTCCTTTCGGGGCTGAAGCACCCCATTGTTTAGGTCTGTAGGAGCCTTGGGGCTGAGATCTGCCTCTTTGTGGCCTGTCTGACACTGGAATGGACCAATTTTTGGAAGGCCAGTTTCTACTAAATCTAGGTGGTTGAACCTCTAAGAAATCTTTCACTGTCTGCATTGACTTTGCTTTATCCTCCACTTTCTTTAACACCTCTTCTGCCTTCACACCAAACAAAGTATCATGCTGTAATGGAGCATCCAATAATTTTACTTTAACATGGTCAGGTAAACTTTGTTCTTTCAACCAAGCATGCCTTCGAATAAGAGAGTCTGTAACTGCGGCTCTACAAGAAGCTTCTAATGAATCAAAACCACATTGCAGAGTATGCTTTCCCCCTTGTTCAACTGCATGCAATAAATCCTGCATTTCCTTACTGTCAGGACTTTCTGTATTTGAAACCATTTACTGTTTTAACAATGACATGAGGTACTGCTGGTATTTAAGCATGTGAAACTCACAGTTTAAAGCTCTTACAGCTAAAGTAGCAGAAGTGTAAACTCCCCCCCCCCATCTTTCCAGAGCTCTGGAATCCCTATCCGAGGGGACAGGATTTTTAGCAGTGGAAGCCATAACCCCTTTAGGACCCTGAGAAATTGTTTCTGGGTCTGCAGCTGGATTTTTGTACAGAAATTTATGAGAGTCAGGGACCCTGTAGTACCTGTCTGGCTTGACTGGTGCAGGGGGTAAAGAATCAGGAGACAGACTGGATTCAGAAAAAACATCAATATCAAGCACAGGGGGGATTAGCCAGGGGCCTGTGATGAGGCAATAAAAGGAAGTCTCTAAGCCTTTTCTTGGATTCAGAATAATCCTGGCTCTCCCAATTTAAATGCTCCCTCATGGTGTGTAGGGTTTCCCCAAAAGAATAATCCTCAGGCGGAGAGGCTGAAGGTATGGACTCTTCTGCATCACAGTCCTCATAGGGAGGGAGAGAATATCCCTGATCAGAAGATCAATCAGAAGAAATGGAAACCTGGTCAGAGGAATCATAATCAGTGTCTTGCCTAGGCCTTTTGTCAGGAGGGGGATGTGAACCCCTGATTAAAGTAATTAGGTCTTCGGCCATTTTAAGCATCTGTTTCTTTGGCATGGATTACTGTTCTGGAGAATGCTGTACTTGTTTCCTTGTCTTTAATGGTGTTTTTGACTTTGCCTTTGCTGCTGTAGTGGGCTTAATTGTAAGCTGTGAAGGTCTGAAAACAGCCTCAGAAGCCAATGCCTGCTCAGCGGCTCCGGACCCATCTGAGGGTATAGTTTCCGTAGGCCCAATACCTTGAGTTTCCACAGGCATTGGTGTCTCCACATGGCTGTCAGTTGCGGCCTGTGGCTCTGAGGCAGCGGGTGTCAGGGGCTGCAAAAGCATATCACTGAGAACCGGTGACTGGCCTAGAAGAGGCTTCGTCGTCGGTTTTGGATCTCGGATGCCTGTCCTTTTCTTTGTCTTTGCGTTTTTTATAAATTCCTGTCGTCGGTTGTTCCGACAGCATTATATAATTAAACCTTCGGCCAAAGTAATGTAAAGCAAAATCAAACCGATGTTTGATAGTGCGTTTATTGAATCTAGCACAAAATCGACAACTAGTAACGTCGTGGTCAGGGCCTAAGCAAGGAATACAGTAAGAGTGAAAGTCCTTATGAGGTATTTGCTTCCCACAAGAAATACAATTATTAACTTTTACTGACATCGGTCTGGAGCAAGAAAAAGTTTCCCCAATGGGGTACTTAGCTTTACTGAAGACGTCGGTTCTGAAACTCAATTTTGAAAATCTCAGGAGTCGGCCGACCGGCACTTATGAAATGCTTTTGCTTCGGGCACCGCGCGGCAAGAAAGACTGAAGAAAATGGTGTTGGTTGCAACTTTTATACCCCTGGCGCACTGACGTCAGGGAAGAGGCGACGGCAACCGACGCCGGACCAAGACTTTGGAACTCGGGATGACTGCGGGTCGCCTGCCAGCAGGATAACCCAAGTGTAATGACTGCAACAGTGAAAACACGATGAACATCTTGCTGCTTTCGCGTTGGAAGGAGATGCGAAGAGATCGAAGCAAGGGTGACCCCACTTTAGGAAGATCTGTTCCGGTGCTGAAGGTTTCAGAAACCACTCGTAGGGTATCAGGATGGATCTGCTGAGCCTGTCCGCTATGATGTTGGACCATTCTGGGATGTGCACTGCCACCAGAAAACGGCCGGTGGAGATTGCCTATTCCCATACTCTCAATACTCTCATGGCCTCTCGGCATAAATGGTAAGATCTGGTTCCTCCTGCTTGTTGATATACCAGACTACTGACATGTCTGTCTGAATTGCAATTGTTCTCAGGGGAAGATGAGCATTTAGGAACCGCTCTCATCTCTAGGATGTTGATGTGAAAAAAGGTCTCGGGAGGGGACCACATGCCTTGGACCGTCCTTCCCGAGCAATGCCTCCCCACCCGAGCAGGGAGGCATCTGTGGTCACTGTGGTTTTGGGTGGAGGAGGTTAAAAGGACGTCCTTAGTGGAGATCCGGGGACTGAATCCACCACCAAAGGGAGTTTTGCACGCCTTTGAGATCCTCAATGGAAAGGTCAAAGGGAGGTCTAACAGAGAGCACTGTACCGCTAAAGTCCACTGTAGAACCCTCATGTGGAGGCATGCCATGGGGAGAAGATTTATTGTGGCTGCCATAGAACCTAAAGCTCTTAAGACTGTTTAGGCTGTGGGTGATTGGGTCTGTAGAATATGTAACACGTGAATACTCAAGGTGCGTATCCTGTCTGAGGTGAGGAACACCTTTGGCTGTATTGTGTCCAGCCGTGCCCTAATGAACTCTAAAACCTGGACTGGGTGAAGAGCTGACTTGTTCCAATTGATACTAATGCCCAACTTGTTGGCTAGCAGAAGGAAGGAGTGCCTGGCTTGACATAGTAGATGCTATGAAGGGGAGGCAAAAAGACAATTGTCCAGGTACGGAAAAATCTGAATGCCCTGAAGCCTCAGGTGAGCTGCTACCACTGCCATAACCTTGGTGAACACCCGGGGGGGCTGTGGTGAGACCCAAGGGGAGGGCTCGAAATTGGTAATGACTGGCTCCCAGCCAGAAGTGGAGGAACCTCTGGGAGCACGTGTGCATTTTGATGTGATAGTACGCATCCTTGAGATCAACTGAGCACATCCAGTCTTTTTCCTGCAGAAGGATGGATTGGATCATGACTATCTCGAATTTTGTCTTAGTTACTGACAGGTTCAACTGGGACAGATCCAAAATTGGTCTGAGGTCCCGTCTTTTTTGGCACTAAAAAGAAAGAATAGTTGTGTAAAATCTTACCATAACCATAGATGTCCTTCTCTTCCATGTTGCAGTATTCTAGGTGTGGGATTTCATGCCCTCAGGTGAATCGTATGTCGGCTCCTATACAAAAGCTTCAGCTTGGCTGTTGCAGTGTGCGTGGGACGTCACACGTAGGGCCATGAACCAGGGGCCTTAAATGTGACATCTGCATGCACAATCCTAAGAACTTGAAGGTCAGCAGACAGAGAAGGCGACCCAGCAGGAGGAATGCCAGTTGTTTCCAGGTGTGTGACTTGGAGACAGTACAGTTTTGTACCTACCATAAATGTAGATGTCCGATAGATATGCAACTGCAGTCATAACATATGGGTTGTCCTGCCTCAGGCAGCCCTCGGTCGGCCGGATTCCAAAGTTTGGGTCCGACGTCGGCTGATGTCGCATTTCTCTCTGACGTCAGAGCGGCTGGAGTATATAAGCATCAGCCGATGCCATCTTCTTCAGTGTTTCTTGCCCCAGATGCCAGGTGCCCTCCAAGGAAGGCTGTAATCAAATTGGAAGACAATAATAGGTTTCCAGACAGTAAATAAGCAATAAACAGATACACCATAACAGATATCCCCAGCTAAGGATAACAGGGAGAAGAGTGGACCCAAGGCATAGAGGGAAAACCCGACTGCAGTTGCATATCTATCGGACATCTACATTTATGGTAGGTACAAAACTGTACTATGTCCTTCAAGAATGCAACTGCAGTCATAACATATGGGGTGAATACCATAGCTTAGCTGGGGGAGGTGGTATGCTCTAAGAAAAGGATGGTGTAGCTATCAATCCCTGCAGGACTGCCGAAGCAAAGCCTGCTCTGGATCTGGAATATAAAGGGAGGTTGTAGTGTTTGGAAAATGTATGCACGGAGCTCCATGTAGCAGCTTCTAGAATGTCTTTTGTAGGCACCCCTCTTAAGAATGCTGTAGAGGTGGCTGTAGCTCTGGTGGAGTGTGGTCTGACATTGGCTGGCACACTCTTTCCATGGAAGGAATAACAGAATCTGATGCAATGTCCAATCCATTTTGAAATTGTCTGTTTGGAAATTGCTTTTCCTTGTACTCCAGGGGCGTAGGCTACAAAAAGCTGATCAGACTTCCTACTGGTCTTGGTTCTGTCTAGGTATGTCCAAGGTATGTAACAGTCTTTCCCCTTTGTTCTCAGGATTGGGAAAGAAAGAAGGCAGATGAATTGCTTGATTTAAAGAAACCCTAGATACCACTTTTGGCAGAAAGGTAGGGTTGGTTCGTAAGGAGACCCTGTCTCTGTGAAAAGTTATGAATGGTGATATTGCCATTAGGGCCTGTAATTCCGAAACCCTTCTGCTGAGGTAATGGCCAGCAGGAAAGCTGTCTTCCAGGAAAGAAACTGTAAATCCACAGAAGCTGCTGGCTCGAAGGGAGGTAGAGTCAATGTTTCTAGGACAAAATTGAGGTCCCAAGCTGGTACTGGTGCCTTTCTTGGGGGCTTTATATTCTTGATTCCTCTAAGAAATTGCCTTAACAAAGGATGTGAAAACACAGGTGGATCAGTGTTGTATCTAGCTGAGATAGCTGAAGCATGTATTTTTACGGAAGAGTATGAGAGTCCGTTATGTACCATATTTGCCAAGTATTCCAGAATGAGTGGAATGCTCAAAAGTGATGCATCATGACCCTTGTTGGCATTCCAAATGCTGAATCTCTTCCATTTGGCTGAGTAAGCCTTTCTAGTGGATGGTCTGCGGGCTTGTTAGTATCCGCTGAACTTCCTTGGAGAGAGGTAAATTGAGGTTATTTATGGGATCTCCCAAGCTGTTAGCTGTAGCGTCTGGATGTTGGGATGAACTGTCCTGAAGTTGTGTTGAGTCAAAAGTTGGGGCCATTGGGGAAGGGCCCATGTTTTGTTGTGACATATGCTCCGTAGTAGTGGGTACCAGTGTTGTCTTGGCCAGTCTGGAGCTATTAGGATCCCCTTCGGCTGCACTGCTTTGATCTTTAGTAACACTGTGGTCATCAGTGGCAGAGGTGGAAATGCATAGATTATTAGGGAGCTCCAGTTGAATGAGAGAGCATCTATTTTCCATGCTTGTGGATGATATGTCCTTGAGCAGAACTTTTGTAAGTGATGATTGAGGTGGGAGGCAAATAGGTCTACGTCCGGCCTGCCCCATGTCGATGCGAGTCGTATAAAAATGTCTGGATGTAGCCTCCATTCGTGGGGGTCTAGGAAATTCCTGCTTAGACTGTCCGCCAGAACATTGTCTTTGCCTGGAACAAACTGGGATTGTAACTGTATGTTTAAACTAAGTGATTTTTCCCAAAGATTCATTGTCAGTCTGCAAAGGGGGTAAGAATGAGTGCCCCCCTGCTTGTTTATGTACCACATCACAGTGGTGTTGTCTGTCCGGATTAGTAGGTGGCCTTGTTGAAGTTGTTGTCCAAAGGCCTCGATGGCATGCATTACTGCCAGCATTTCTTTTTGGTTGATATGCAGATGTGTTTCCTTTGGAGACCATTGTCCTTGAATACATCTGCCCTCCATGTGCGCCCCCCATCCAAGGTCTGAGGCGTCTGTGGTCATGGTCTGTGTTATCTGAGGTTTTTTGAACGACATACCTGTGTTTGACTGGCTTACTGTGGCCCACCATAAAAATTCCTTTTGAAGACATGGAATGAGCGGAATAGTTGCTTCTAGGTTGTTGCTGTGCTGAGACCATAAACTTTTTAGGTACCATTGAAGCTTTCTCATGTGTAGTCTTGCTAGTGGAACCAGGAGAATGCAGGATGCCATGTAACTCAGGGCCTGTAGGAATCTCCTTGCAGTCATCTGGGTGAGCTTTGCTAAACTTTTGAAGTAATGAGTTAACTTCTTTTGCTTGTCTTCTGTCAGGTAAGCCATTTGAGAGGCTGTGTCTAGTTTGGCTCCTAAGAACGTTATTTGCTGGGATGGCTGAAGTCTTGACTTTTGAAAGTTGACTGTGTATCCCAGAGCCTGTAGCAAGTGTATGACATAATTCAAGTTTTTTGTCAAGGTTAGTTTGTTGTCCGCTTGTATGAGGCAATCGTCCAGGTATGGGTAGATTTGAATCCCCTGGAGCCTGCAATGAGCAATTACTGATGCCAGGCATTTCGTGAATACTCTGGGCGCAGTAGATAAGCCAAATGGCAATGCTGAGAATTGATAATGCTCTGGCCCTGCAAGAAATCTGAGGTATCTTCTGCAGCTGTGTCTAATAGGGGACATGCAGTTATGCCTCCTTGAGGTCCAGAGTAATCAGCCAAGACCTCTTGCCCAGCATGGGAAGGAGTTGCTGTAGAGTCAGCATTTTGAACTTTGGTACTATGAGAAAAGTGTTTAAAGCGGACAAGTCCAGTATTGGTCTCCATTGAGTTTCTTTTCTTGGAACAAGGAACAGTCTTGAATAAAACCCCTGACCTTGTTCTTGTTGTGGAACTTTTTCTATTGCTTTGATCTGAGCAAGCAGAGAAATTTGCTTCATAGCCTCTGCCCTCTGATTTTGTGGGAGGTTTGGCATGCCTTGTTTTCTTGGCAAGGTATGAAAATGGAACCTGCAACCATGGTCTATAATGTCCAAAATCCATTTGTCTTTTGTCAGTTTGTGCCAATTTTTTGAAAACAGAGATAATTTTCCGCCCAATGGAGCTTCTGTTTGCTCCTTGGTCAGCGGAACTACAGGAAAGTCATTGAGATTGTCCCTGCGGGGCAGGAGAAACCCCTGTGTCACTTCTTTGGTTTACTGGTTGCCATTGTCGTCCCCCTGTAGGATCCTCTGTATTGCCCTCTTCCTCAGGCACGCCTGTTTTTGCCCTTTGAAATCTTTCAGGATTAGGAAAAGACCAGTTTTTAGAAGGTCAGTTCCTGCTGAATCTGGGTGGCTGTACCTGGAGGAAATCTTTGACTGTCTGAACTGACTTGGCTTTTTCCTCAATGGACTTTAACACATCTTTAGCATTAGCACCAAAAAGCTTGTTCTTTTCCAAGGGTGCATCAAGAAGTTTTGCCTTAACATGATCTGGTAAAGGTTGTTCTTTTAGCCATGCATGTCTAAGAATGACCGCCCCTGTCATAGCTGCCCAACATGAAGCTTCCAATGCATCATATCCACACTGTAGAAAGTGATTGCTAACCTGCTGAGAATTATGAACAGCCTCTTGCAAAGACTTCCTATCTAAAGGTTCAGGAGAGGCCAATTTTTTCTGTAAATCACCTAACAGGAAATCCTGATACTGAAACATGTGAAAGAGACAATTGAGAGCTCTCATAGATAAAGTAGTGGAGGTGTAAACCTTCTTCCCCCAACTCTCTAAGGACCTTGCTTCCCTGTCGGAAGGCAAAGGGTTTTTGGAGGTGGTAGCTGAAACCCCTTTAGGCCCCTGGGAAATTGATTCTAAATCAACAGCATGGGCCCTAAAGAAATGAGAATGGGTTTCTGGGACCCTATAGTATCTGTCAGGCTTGACAGGAGCAGGAGGAAGAGTATCAGGGGTAACACTGGAGTCAGAGTTTAGATCATCCAAAACATCAAGCACAGGAGGTATAGCTAAGGGTCTGTGTTGGGGCTTTTTAAGGAAGGTTCAAAGGCGCTTTCTGGAATCTGAATATTCCTGGCCTTGCCACTTAAAATGCTCCCTCATGGAATGCAGAACTTCCCCAAAAGAAATATCCTCAGGAGGAGAGGCCGAGGGAATGGAGTCCTCTGCATCTGAATCCTCATAGGTCTGGAAGGGCTCTTCCTGGCTTTCGGAGTGAACAGAGTCCTCAGAATCTTCATCTGTAGGAAGAGGGTCAAGAGGGTTCAACCCTGGGCCTCTTATCAGGAGGAGGCTGGGATCCTCTCTCAGGATGGGCCTGGGAACCTCTGATCAGGGAAATTAAATCTGCAGCCATAGCCATGATTTGAGTTTCAGGAGTAGGCTGAGGTAAGGTTTTAGCAGTAAGATGCTTGGACTTGCTGTCTGCCTTAGCACGTGTGTAGGCCTTGATAGACATGGACGTGGGAGGCCTAGCCGCTCCCCGTGCAGGAGTGACCTTATCAACAGCAATGGTCTCGGGCATTTCCTCGGTTTCAGTATCCGGGGGAAAGTCAATAACTGGCGTCGGAGTGGCCTCCGGTATCGGAGGTATCGGTAATGCAGTGTCTTCGGTTCGGAGCGGTGGAATAACCGCCTCAGAGGGAACCGGGGCACTCGCGGTTAGTTTTGGCGTGGTGTCGGTGGAAGACGCGGGCCGAGGATGTCGGTCCCGGTCTTTTAGTTTCTTAGGAGTCTGCATTGTCGGATGTTCCGACGGCATTGTATAATCAAATTTTTCGCCGAAAAAGTCTTCAGCGAACTCCGCCCGGCGCCTGAGAGTGCGCTTATTGAAGCGAGCACAGGCGGCACAGGCCGAGATGTCGAGGTCTGGGCCAAGGCAAGGGAGGCAGTAAGAGTGGAAATCCTTATGAGGTATTTGTTTACCACAAGACAAACAATTATTTACTTTTTCAGTAATTTCTGACATCGGCTGAGGCAAGAAAAAGGTCCCCAACGGGGTACTTAGCTTTTTTGATGACTTCGGTTTCGAAGAATACAGGAGCTGACCGACCAGCACTTGCGAACTGCTTCTGCTTCGGGCACCGCGCGGCAAGAAAGACTGAAGAAGATGGCGTTGGCTGATGCTTATGTACTCCAGCCGCTCTGACGTCGGAGAGAAATGCGACATCAGCCGACGTCGGACCCAGACTTTGGAATCCGGCCGACCGAGGGCTGCCTGAGGCAGGACAACCCATATGTTATGACTGCAGTTGCATTCTTGAAGGACATCTCTTTCTTGCAGAAGAAACAGTGCACTATATAAGCATATTGAGAATAATCCCTCACATTGTTTCAAATTTGTTGTCATTGAAAAAGTCCCACAGGACCCCAGAGGAGGACCTTGGGAAAACTTGTTAGACTTCAAAGAGCTATGTTGGCAGATCAGGTTAAATGCTTTATGTGCACCTGGTTTAAATGATGGTTTATCTAGAGTCAGTTTTTTAAAACTGCGCTCATACAAGGTTTTGTTTTTTAATCACCATCGGACAGTAAGGCACAATGAGTGTATATTTTAGCTTTTTTTGTTATTTAATATGTTGTTGTGGTGTTTAAGTTTTAATACATAACATTTTTTGTTTTATTTCTTTAAGAGGGTTTCCATTTTGTATGTTTTTAAATGCATCAGTTGGGCTTTTACTGGATTATTTTATCACATGACTCATTGAATTAAAGTATTTAAAACACATGTGGTCATTGATTCTAGTATTCTGAAGAAGTCTGTTATATTCTGACAAAAGCGCTAAAAATAAAGCTGTGTTTTTGCACACTTTGATTTTTGCTGTTTATGAGTGCTTCTTGCAAGATTGGTGATTTGTGTCTGGTGTCAGTATTGTTCTCAGTTTTCGTTTGGGTTACTGGTTTGTGAAGCATACCAATGACATCATAAAATTTCCCACAAACTTGGGAAAAAACAAAGGTATAAAGAAATACTCAAAGAAGAAGAAGAAGAAAAAAAAAGAAGATTAGGCCTAGGAGAAAAACGACAACTGTACAAAATATAGAATTATAAAGAAAGTTTTTATATAATGAGAGAGAGGTAGAGATAGGGGAGATAGGAGCAAAAACAGAGAAGAAATGAAAGGGTAATCCTAAGCAAAATTTAGACTTATCTGACAAAAAGTAAAGCTTGAGCTATGAAGAAACCACATCTGTTTGCTGAAGCGGCAAACAAGAAAAAGTAATTTGGAGCTTGGGAGAAGATTATAGGTAAGGGGAGGAGGCTTGAGCTACAGATCCGAAGTCTGGGAAGTGGCAGAAGTCGGATCCGTAACCCACAGGCTGAGGAATGGATGAAAAAGGCAAGATTATATTTTGGACACTATTGTTATGATCTTAGGCTTCAGTCTGTCTGATGTTAGAGCATTAACACATATAGGAATCAAACCATTCTGCAAAATAATACATTTTGAAACGTGTACTAGCAGAAAAAAAAATGTTAATACATGTGAAAGGAGAAGTAATACATGCCCTTGGAAGGAATATGTTTAACAAAATTTAAATGCAGACTTAAAAAGAAAACTGTTACAATTTAGAATGACTGAGACAGAAGACGTAGTTTAAAATTATTTTTGTAAACTTATATTAGAATGTGCACATTATTAAAGGTGTGGATTACAGAAAAGTATGGAAGGGAGAAGGGGAAGTTTATGTAACTTTTAAAAATAGAAAATAAGTTGCAGCATGTGTCTAATGTGACAGCAATAAATGAGTAAAAGTTAGTGCTACGTACTGGGGACAGCTACAAGAATGTTGTGAGAATGAATCACATTTAATCCGGGATTCTCCAAGAAAGAATCTTTGGACAGTGTGGGGAGTTTGAGCATTCCAGAAAAAAATGTAAACTGTGTTGTAGAAATGCAGAAGTATGGGGCATTCTTGGTTTGACTTCCACTAATTAATGAAGTGAAAGTCAGGAAAATGAAGGATAAGAACAAGTTGTTATACAAGAAAGGATAGAGGTGAACAATGAAAGGGCAGGGTGCATGATGAGGAACTATAAGGTGAAAATATAAAAAAAAAGATGAACTAGATGCAGTCCACAAACTAATAAATGAAAAAGAGACACGTATAGAAATGGGAAACAAATTAGGGGAATTAGAAACAGAGAAAGATGAAAAGATAGATGCAAGCATCGAAATCAGAAAGAAAAAAAAAAAGTTGGAGGGTTCTATTGTTGGTTGGATGAGGAGGGGAGAAAAAAACGAGTCTGAGAAATGAGCTTAAAAAAACAGAAAAAAAATTAATATGTATAGTATCACTGAATATGAATAGCATGAACAATTATGGTAGAAAAATGCTGGGGTTTGAATGGCGTGGAAAAAATAGATGCAGAGGTAATTTATTTGCTTAATAGTTTGTTATAAGACATATAGTTAAAATGAAAAGGGTAGAGTTTGAGATAATGTAGAAAAGAAAAATGATGTGGACTATTGGGTATGATATGTTAAGGTGTTACAGTGTTACTAAAAATGAAGAGATTAAAATATCACAAAAATGGTGGTGGTGGCAGGGAGAGTTTTAATGTGATGTAAGAATGGGGTTTAGAACAGTAGTAGTCTATGCATATATAAATGCAAATGAAAAAAATGAGGAAATTCAAAGTAATGGGATAGCAAATATGTCTGTTTTAAGACCAACTGTAATTTAAGAAAGAAGAAAGGGGAAACAGAAAAAGATGAAAAATAAAGTAGAAGTAGCAAATAATGGTAGAAGAATAGGTATAAGAGAGGGTACTTAGTGAGATGAGCTATACTTTGTTTTTCAGAAGACAGGAAAGAAGTAAAGATGGAATTAGAGAAGTAAAGTTTACAAATCACAGGGGTGTAATGGCAATAACAGGACAGAAAGAAGACTTAATAAAGTGAAAAGGGTTAAGAAGGCTGGCAGGAAAAATTGCAGGAATGCAATGTCTTAAAAAAGGTAGGACAACTAGGAAGATCACATGACAAAGCCATTTTACACAAGTCTGAAAAAGTGGTAGATGCTGTATAAAGTAAAGTTTTAAATATGTATTTAATGTGAAGACAGAAAAAGTGAGCAAACAGGAGGAGGATCAACTGACACACAAAAGATACATTTGTAAAAAAGTTGTGGAGAAGTGTGTGTGTGTGTGTGGGAGGTCTGGAAAAAGAATAAAATCATTTATATAAATATCAGAAAAAATAGAAAGAATGACTTGGATAAAAGATGTTACTTGAAAGGGAGAAAAGATGCTCACGCATTTTAGGTAAGAAACTGGGATATAATGAGAGAAAAATTAATATAATGGGTGGAAAATGAACAGCTAAAATATAAACAAAAGATAATTATGAATTTAGTTGAAAGGTATATACAGACTCTGCATGAGAAAAAAATGCAAGAAGGATGCACGACAAGTAAGGAAGATGGAAAAAAAAAAAAAAGAAAAAGGTAATAGAAAAAAGAAAAACAAAGAGGAAATAGAGAGCGCTATAAAGGAAATTAAATAATCTGCACCAGGTCCAGATGGATAAGAGTACAGTTTTTAAAAAGAAATGTCAGATGATCAAAATGATGCTTCTCTGTAAATACTGAATGAATGGATGGATGGAGAGCAGAATAAAACGTTTCCTCTACTCCTATAAAATTGCCAGGTACTGCAACAATCTTTGTCAGCACATCTTACATAATCCAAACCTGCCCACATTTAAAACTATCCTGAAACATTATCTAAATGCTAACTGACTTTGCACCTGTACTGCACTCCTGGGTAGCTTTACTTCATTCTATTTACTTCTCTTCTCGTGCACAAGATATCCCTTTTCTGCTCATTTTTTTGTATTACTTGCATATTTGCTCTTTTGGATACTGTACACTTTAACCAACTTTAAAATTTGTACCCAACATATTTTTTACTGTGTAAAGTTTGCTATTCCTTCTAATTCTTCTGTGATCTTGTAACATATTTTTAACATACTTTTGATATTTTAACTACTTACATGCACTTTAATTTATACTGTTCTGGAGCTATTATCCCCGGGTCTCCACTGAAAAAAGGTTTTTAACCTAGTTGGGACACTACTCGGTTAACAAATATAAATAAATAAATAAATAATTTCTAAAGGAGTTGTGAAATTTATATGGAAAAAAATGGAGACCAATTACATTGGGTAAAGTATTTTTGTGTAAGAACTTACCATAACAGTAGCTGTCCTGTTGATCACTGTTGCAGTATTCTGAACTGTTTGGTTATCTCACCAAAATAACCCGGGCATCCGATCAGAGTACCAACGCCAAAACCTTCCATAGAGCCATACATCCAACACATGACCTAAGCCCATTGGCAAAAGGGGACATAAGCGGACGTATGAGAGTGAGATTCTCATACCAGCTCTAAGCCAGGAGACCTAGAGACACCTAAGAAAAGGTAACATGACAGGAAAATGTCAGCTAAGAGGAAGGAAGGAAGAAAGGTAGAGCATGGCTCCCCCTCGGTCTTACTTACAAGCTGGTGGTTCCTTCACAGGACCTACACAGAGATGACTCAGACCTAGCTTGGAGTGCATGACAGGTTTCCCAAAAGTCCGGGAGCAACAGATCCCAAATCTAAGGGCAGAACACATCAAGGTGAAGGAAACGAGGGCACTGACTCAAACTCTGCAAATCTTTTACCACCCATGGACTTCAGGTCTCCTCAGGATCTTAACTGAGCCTCAGAGGACTTATGTTATCTTTTCTGAGAGGTAGACGGCGATGTTGCAGGGGAGAAAAAAGAAAGTTGGCTTCAGAGCCAAAATGATCTTAAACAGGCTTCAAGAGAATTCCATCCATTCTTTTTCCTGGGAAGTCTGAGATGGAAAAACCTTATCTTCAGATTCTTTTTCTTGGGAGTGTGGTCCACTTTAACAAAATGTGGTGGATCAGACCATTGGTGTACTTCAAAGACCCACGCATTTCTTACCAAATCAACATTTGAGGGATGCCCAAATTAAAAGCTAGGTTTCCCCTTTTCCACTTTATCAATAAGGTCAGTCGTATCAAACGTGCAAAAATCAGACACCAAACTGGCCTTTGGTGGGGACATGGTATCTGTGGACTTAGAAAAGGTCGAATGTACCATGGGATTTTAATAAGCCTCCATGGTTAAAGAGTCTGACTAGGCAGACAATAGCTCAGGCCTAGAACCTTTGAATTTCTTTTTTGGAATGAACAGGGCATCGGCTGCCAAAGGTTCTGCCATTTTAGACATAGGGAGGTGCTTTAGGTGCTGGGTCTCTAGACATGTATTTACAGAGGAAATATGTGCAAGTAGGGTTTTTTTGGTTTACACGAATGACAAATTTGGCAATTTTTATAGTCTTGTTTGGCCCTAAGGGAAAAAAAAAACATGGAGTGGAGATCCATATAAGGAATCTGCCTACCACAACTATGCCTCCTCTTCTTAGTTAACATCTAACAGATTATACAAAATTCAAAGAAAATAAGGAAGGTCCCTCAATTGGGTACTTTTCTGAGAAATCAAACGCAAGAATTCTATCAACAACCATAAGCAGAACAGACCAACATGTGTGAGATCTGTCTGGACTGGTGGCAAGATAGTCTGAGGATCTCACACTCATACGTCTGCTTAGGTAGCCCTACACCCATGAGCTTAGGTTACACATCGGACCTATGGCTCTGCGGAAGGTTTTGACTTTGTACCCTCGCCAGACATAAAGGTTATTTGGCAAAATAACTCAATAGCTTGAAATACAGCAACAGTGATCTACGGAAAGGCATTACGGACAATAAAATAGTTATGAAGATCATTCACACAAAATGTTGGATGTCAGGAAATAAAAACTGGATGAAGGGCTGTAAAGGGTTACAGGGAAGAGAGTAAATGAAATGCTAATGTTGGTAAAAGATGTGGTTGAGTGTTCAGATAAGGAGATGGAAAAGTAACAGTATGTGATGTGGCTAAGGCATGTGATAGTATTTGATCATGGGGAAATGCTGAACATTTTTAAGAATATAAAATAGGAGAAAGAAATATGGACAGAAAGACTAACATGAAAATTATTATCTCTGTTATGGCGAATGGATGGGTAAGAAAAAAATGTAAGATAGGTAAGAGGTAAAAAGCAGTGTTGTTCGCTGAGCATGTGGTTGTTTTCAATGGTAATGAATGTGGCTATGCACAGATGTACATCAAAGAGAAAGGTAGATGGGAAGTTAAGGAGAGGACAATGTACTATTAATAACTTATGATTTGATTTTAGCAACAAAGAAAAAATAATTGGATGAAATTGAACATTTTTGGAACAGAACATTTTGGGTGCAGTAGAATTAGAAATTAAAAAGTTAGGGGTTTGGAAAAGTGGTAAGAATGGCAGGAATTTAATTTACCAGAAGTGAAATTAATGTTACAGGGGTTAAGTCAAGAAAGAAACAAAGAATAATAAAAACAATGGAGAGAAGTTCTAAAAGAAATACAAAAGTTAACAGATTGGTGGAGGGTGTTTCATTTGTCTCTAAAACAAAAAGGGAGCATATATGACACACACACACACACACACACACACACACACATTTCAGTGAAAGTAGCATTTGTAGATGGTGCGTCTTTCTAAGCTGCATGGCAAGTGAGCTGTTGGATATCTTTTTTGTGGGAATAAGGATGTATTTAATCAAAAGACGGATGCTTTATAATGTAAAAAAATGTGGACTTAAAACAACCAGATTTGCTAAATTCATTGTCAAAAACCTTGCTTTGGGTGTTAAAAGATTATGTGATAAAAAAATGCTAAAATCTTTGGCATTTGAAAAATATACAGATATGTGGGTGGGTGGGAGCAAGAAAAGAAAACTGAAACAAGAGGCTTGGAAGAGAAGGAATGTGAAAGTAAAATAAAGGCACAAAAATTGATATAATTCAACTAGAGATGGAAAGGAAAAAGTGGTATAAAATAATGAAAGTTATCAATGGGAAAACTGGCGAGAATACAAGGAGGCAATACGGTTCATAAGCTCATAGGTAAATACTAGGCTAGCTTCCCGTGTGAGTCATTTCAAGTCTAGCCAATTCCCCTTTCAAAGGTGAGAACTAAACCCTGTAACCTTATGTCTGTGAAGTAAATACCTTAATCATTATACCAACCCCAACACCCTTTTTTTACAATCACATTACACTGCAAGTTAAAGGAAACTTCCAATTAATGCATTTCTTTCACAGGGAAAAATTAGAGATACTGAATTCTTTCAAAAGAAATTGCTATCAAACAAAATGTAACTGGAGTGTTATCCAGAAAGCACATTTAATGTTATGGCCAAATATGCTGGTCAGCTATGAAATTTACCAGCACAAAAAAAATGTTCCAAGAAGCAGTAAAAAGAGAAGGACAGCAGTCTTGTCAACAGTACACAACTTAGCTAGGATTGGGATACTTAAGTGCAAAGCTGCTTCTGGCCACTCAAATCATAAGCCTGACCATGAGATCTCACACATGGAAGCTGTTACAAACCAAGAACTTTTCCCTAGTTCCACCACAAAGACTTATTACTAAAACATGGAGGGGAAGATGGAGCAGGGTAGAAATAGGAAGCCCTGTCCATAACAAGAGATAACATCTGCCTTTATACATTTATTTTAAGCCTTTTCTTAATTAAAGCCAATTAACTCTTTTGGTTAAAGGCTTGGGCTTGGCACTGATGCAGCAACTGAGACTTTCTATCACTCTCCACTTGAAGTTTACATTTTCTATGGCCTGATCCTGATCAGGCTCCCTTGGACAGATGTCGCTCTCTACTTCACTTCTTGGCATATCTTCCCATTTCCAAGCTTCACTGATTAAGTCCTGAGGATCCTGAAAAAAAGAAGTCATGTACTCACTATAATGCTCCTTCTGAGTAGTTGCACTTCATTTGTCTTCAATCTGTGGGTTTATGGATCCATATCGGATCCGACACAGCCACATATCTAGTATCTGATCCGAGCTCCAAGCTCCTCCCTTTACCCATAATGCCCCATGGCTCCTTCCACCTTTCAGATCGAGTTTGCTGCTTAACACATACCCAACCCAACAAGACCTTAGCACTACTGGCAGCCCCCCAAAAAAATCCTGAACCAAACCCTAACAATGGATAGCTCCTAGGATGCTCATCTTCCAAATCCATGGCCAGGACAATAGTGACAAGGTCAGGGAAGGGGGGGGGGGTGGCAAATGAAGTGCAACTACTCGGATGGAACGTTATGGTGAGTACCTAACTTTTTTATCTGAAGTAGTTGACTTAATTTGGTCCTCAACCTGTGGGACAGAGTCCCCAGCTACTAACACCTGGGTGGCCCTCATGGAAGGATATTGCGGAGTACTGCAGAGCCAAAGGATGCCCTGTTCCTGAAAGGATATCCAATTTGTAATGTGAAATGAAGGTATGAGATGAGGCCAAGTAGCTGCAGAATAAATATCATCCAGCAACATCTTGGACCAAAAGGCATAGATCTGGTAAAATGCACTTTTACCTGACCTGGAGGGGAAATTCCCTTGACAGAATATGCTCGATTAATGCATTGGAAAATCGAATGAGCAGCTGTCACCTTAGAAATTGGTTTTCCTAAAAAGGGTTTTGAGCAACAAACTAATCAGATATATGAAAAGCTTTCGTCCTGTGCAAGCAGAATCTCAATTGTCTGTGCACATCCAGCAGGTATAATTTATATTCGCCCTTACTTTGAAAATTAGGAAAAATGACAGGAAGATTGATAGTCTGATTAATATTGGCTTCTAATGGTACTTCAGGAAGAAAGAATGGGTTAGTACACAGAGAAAAGTACAGTTTTGTACCTACCATAAATGTAGATGTCCGAGAGATATGCATCTGCAGTCCTAACAAATGGGTTGTCCTGCCTCAGGCAGCCCTTCGGTTGGCCGGATTCCAAAGTCTGGGTCTGGCCTCGGCTGATGTCGCACTTCACCCGACATCACTGCTGCTGTCAATTGGGTATAAAGGCATCAGCCGACGCCATTTTCCTCAGTGTTTCTTGCCCCAGATGCCAGGTGCCCTCTAGGAAGGCTAAATTTGGATAGATGCAAATGATTCCAAACAGTAGAGAGCAAACAAAAAATAAACATGTATGTACATATATACAAACAAATACACCATAATAGATTCCCCCAGCTAGCTACAAGATGGGCAAATACCCTAGGAGTACCACAGAGGGGAAGGAGGGTGGGTAATCCTGACTGCAGATGCATACCTCTCGGACATCTACATTTATGGTAGGTACAAAACTGTACTATGTCCTTCAAGGATGCATCTGCAGCCCTAACAAATGGGTAGAATACCATAGCCAAACTGGGGGAGGAGGCAATAAGAAGATTATGGTGTAGTTAAGATCCCTTGCAAAACAGCAGTGGCAAAACCTGCTTGGGATCTGGAGTATAAAGGCAGATTATAATGCTTGGCAAATGTATGCACGGAGCTCCAAGTAGCAGCCTCTAAAATGTCTTTGGTAGCCACTCCTCGTAAGAAAGCTGTAGTAGTGGCTGTAGCCCTTGTGGAGTGAGGTCTGATGTTTTCAGGAGTTGTCTTCCCATGAAAGGAGTAACAAAATCTAATGCAATTTCCTATCCATTTTGAGATTGTCTGTTTTGAAATTGCTTTTCCTTCCATTCCTGCTGCATATGCTACCAGAAGCTGGTCAGTTTTTCTATTGTTCTTGGTTCTGTCCAGGTAGTAGCGCAATTGCCTGTGTACATCCAAGGTGTGCAGTAGTCTTTCCCCCCTGTTCTGTGGGTTGGGGAAGAATGTTGGTAGGTGGATTGCTTGGTTCAATGATACCCTGGAGACCACCTTTGGCATAAAAGTAGGGTTAGTTCTCAAGGACACTCTATCCTGATGGAAGATAAGGAAGGGCTGTACTGCCATTAATGCCTGTAATTCAGAAACCCTTCTTGCTGAAGTGATTGCAAGCAGGAAAGCAGTTTTCTAAGATAAGAACTGTAATTCTGCTGTTGCTGCTGGTTCAAAAGGGGGAAGTGTTAACTTTTCCAGCACAAAGTTCAGGTCCCATGTAGGCAGAGGTGGCTTACTTGGAGGTTTTACATTTTTAATTCCTCTCAGAAACTGCCTGAATAGAGGATGAGAGAAGACTGGAGGATCCATGTTGTATTCTGCTGAAATTGCTGATGCATGAATCTTGATGGAGGAGTAAGACAGGCCATTGTGGAAAAGTTCGGCTAAATATTCCGGGATGTTAGCTATGTTTGCCAATGATACATTTTCTCCTTTTGCTGCACTCCAAATGAGGTATCTTTTCCATTTTGCTGAATAAGTCTTCCTTGTGGGGGGTCTGCGAGCCTCCAGGATAATGTCTTTAACCCTCTGAGATAAATCTGGGTTATTTTGTTTCATGTAAGATTCCAGGCAGCTAGCTGCAGTGTTTTCAAGTTTGGATGCAGGATCTTGAAGTTGTTCTGTGTTAGCAGCAGAGGAACTAGAGGTAGAGGCCATGCGTGTGTCCGAGACATACTTCTCAGAAGCAGGTACCAATGCTGTCTCGGCCAGTCTGGAGCTATCAGTATGATCCTTGGGTGATCTTCTTTGATCTTCAGTAGCACTTTGTGCATCAAAGGTAGAGGTGGGAATGCATATGCTGTTAGGTTTTCCCAACTGAAAGGATAGGGAGTCCACCTTCCAAGCGAGTGGGTGGTATGTCCTTGTGCAGAATTTTCTCAATTGGTGGTTGTGTGGGGATGCGAACAGGTCTATTTCTGGTATCCCCCATTTCTCTGTAATGGTTTTGAAGATGTCCGGATGCAGCATCCATTCGTGGGCATCCGTGGTAGTTCTGCTTAATGTGTCTGCTAATATATTTTCTTTTCCTGGCACAAATAAGGCCTGGAGCTGAATGTTGAGGTTCAGGGCCACATTCCACAGGTCCATTGCCATCCGGCATAGAGGATATGAATGTGTGCCTCCCTGCTTGTTGATATACCACATAACTGTGGTGTTGTCCGTCCTTATCAGCAAATGACCCTGTTGAAGAAACGGTCTGAATGTCTGAATTGCCTGTTTCACTGCCAGCATCTCTTTTTGATTTATGTGTAGGTTCAGCTGGTCCTGTGCCCATAGGCCTTGTATACACTTGTCTGCCATGTGTGCCCCCCAACCAAGGTCTGAGGCGTCCGTGGTGATAGTCTGGCTTGGGTGAGGGCTGTGGAAAGGCAGTCCTTTGTTCAACTGACAGGCCTGAGCCCACTACAGGAATTCTTGCTTCAGGCATGGAATTATTGGAATTTGGGTTTCTAGGCTGTGCTTGTGCTGAGACCATAAATTCCTTAGGTACCATTGCAACTTCCTCATATGCAGTCTGGCATGTGGGATCAATATTATGCAGGATGCCATGTAACCCAGGGCTTGCAGGATTTTCCTTGCTGTAAGCTGGTTCTGCGTTGTTAATGCCTTGAAATAGATTGGTAGTTGTTTTTGCTTTTCTGCTGTGAGAAATGCCATTTGATTTAATGTGTCCAGTTCTGCACCCAAGAATGTAATCCTTTGGGATGGTACCAGCCTTGACTTTTTTATGTTGACTGTGTATCCCAAGGCATGCAGTAGGTGAATAACCTTTTCCAAATCTTTTGTTAATTTGATCTTGTTGTCCGCTTGTAGCAGGCAGTCGTCCAGGTATGGATAAATTTGAATTCCCTGAAGCCTGCAATGAGCAATTACTGATGCCAGGCATTTCGTGAATACTCTGGGCGCAGTAGATAAGCCAAAGGGCAATGCTGAGAATTGATAATGCTCTGATCCTGCAAGAAATCTGAGGTATCTTCTGCAATCTGGTCGAATAGGGACGTGCAGGTATGCCTCCTTGAGATCTAGAGTCACCAGCCAAGCCTCCTTGCCCAGCATGGGAAGAAGGTGCTGTAGGGTCAGCATTTTGAATTTTGGAACAATGAGATATGTGTTGAGAGCGGACAGGTCGAGAATAGGCCTCCATTGGTTTTCTTTTCTTGGCACCAGGAAAAGTCTGGAATAAAATCCTTGTCCTTGTTCCATAGCCGGTACCTTTTCTATAGCTCTCATCCTTAGTAAGTGGTTGATTTGTTCTAGAGCGTTTGTCTTTTGGTTTGGTGGTAGGTTTGGCATTCCTCTCTTCCTTGGTAGAGTATGGAAGTGAAACCCGTAACCTTTGTCTATTGTCTGTAAAATCCATTTGTCTCCTGTAATGTAATGCCAGTTTACTGAAAATAAGGCTAGTTTTCCGGCTAAGGGTGCTTCCAGTTGTTCCCTGGTAGGCGGTATCAGAGCCAAGTCACTGTGACTGTCCTGTGGAAGTGGTAGTAGCTGGATCTGCGGCAGTACTTCTCTGGTTATTAGGCTGCCACTGATGTCCCCTGTTGCCTCTTGAGCGCCTATTTCTGCCTCTCTGTGCTCTTGTGTCTGGAAAGGACCAATTCTTCGAAGGCCAATTTCTACTGAACCTAGGAGGCTGGACCTGTAAGAAGTCCTTGACTGTTTGGACAGATTTAGCTTTTTCCTCCACCTTCTTTAACACTTGCTGTGCAGGGGAGCCAAACAAACTGAGTTTCTCCATGGGAGCATCCAGGAGCTTTGACTTTACATGGTCTGGTAAGGATTGCTCTTTTAACCATGCATGCCTTCTGATCACTGTACCAGTCATAGCTGATCTAAAGGAAGCCTCCAGTGCATCATAGCCGCATTTTAAGGAATGATTACTGACCTGCTGAGTGTTATGTACCAAATCCTGAAGGGAGTTACGGTCTATAGGTTCAGGAGAGGATAGTTTTTTATTTAACTGATCTAACAAAAATTCCTGATACTGAATCATGTGGAATTGACAGTTTAAAGCCCTAGCTGAAAGAGTAGCAGAAGTATAAACTTTTTTACCCCATCTCTCTAATGCTCTAGATTCTCTTTCAGAGGGGAGGAGGTTTTTGGTAGTTGCTACAGCTTTGGGGCCTTGAGAAATAGTTTCAGGATCTGCAATAGGAGCCTTATACAGGTGGTAATGTGTGTCCGGGACTCTGTAGTATCTGTCGGGCTTAGCAGGGGCCGGAGGAAGAGAGTCAGGGGCAGTACAAGCATCATTGAATGCATCATCCACAACTGTTAGTACTGGAGGAATGGCTAAAGGCCTATGCTGTGGCAAATGCAAAAAGGTCCTGAGCCGTTTCCTAGAATCTGAAAAATCCTGGCCCTGCCATTGAAATTGTTCCCTCATAGCATGCAAGGTTTCCCCAAAAGAAAATTCCTCAGGAGGAGAGGCAGAAGGAATGGAGTCTTCTGCGTCAGAATCCTCATATGGAGAATAAGGGCCTTCTGGAGGATTTGAGTTTTCTGAATCATCAGAAGAATAATCCGTAGAAACTGGTTCAGGGGGCTCTGCTCTAGGCCTCTTCTCTGGAGGGGAATGAGAGGCCCTGTCAGGGTGAGGTTGGGATCCCCTGATCAAAGAAATGAGATCCTCTGCCAGGCTAAGCATTTGGGAAATAGAGCTAGGCCTGTGTGAGGGGGTTTTAGAAGGCAAGGCCTTAGAAGATTTAGCTGCTTTAGCCCTAGAGAAAGCCTTGATAGACATGGATGCAGGGGGCCTAGCAGCTCCACGTGCAGGAGTAGATATGTCTAAAGGAATAGTATCTGATAAATCCTGGATGCCTGCTACAGCAGGAGAAATTTCAGTAGTAGATTCAGCCATGCTGTGTGAGGCCTCGGCTGCAGGAGGAATGCTTTCGGCCGAAGGAAGAACCGAGGACTCGGTTTCAGCCGAAACCGAGACACTCGCGGTTGGCTTAACCGTGGTTTCGGCCGAAACCGTGGACCGCGAGTGTCGGTCCTTTTCCTTACGCTTTTTAGCTAATTGTGAAGTCGGAGTCTCCGACGGCATTTTGTAAGCAAAAGCGGGACCAAAAAACTCCTCCGCAAACTCCGACCGACGTCTAAGTGTCCGTCGGTTGAAGGAAGCACAGGCTAGACAAGCTGTTACGTCGTGGTCTGGGCCTAAGCAAGGAAGGCAGTAAGAGTGGAAATCCTTATGAGGTATTTGTTTCCCACAAGTTAAACAATTATTTACTTTTTCTGATATCGGCTGAGGCAAGAAAGAGTCCCCAACGGGGTACTTAGCTTTTTAGAAGTCTTCGGTAGTAGAAATCTCTGGATCTGACCGACCGGCACTTGCGAACAGCTTCTGCTTCAGGCACCGCGCGGCAAGAAAGACTGAGGAAAATGGCGTTGGCTGATGCCTTTATACCCAATTGACAGCAGCAGTGACGTCGGGTGAAGTGCGACATCAGCCGAGGCCAGACCCAGACTTTGGAATCCGGCCGACCGAAGGGCTGCCTGAGGCAGGACAACCCATTTGTTAGGACTGCAGATGCATCCTTGAAGGACATCCCTGTCCTTATGAAAAATCATGTAATGAACTTTGATGGATAGTGCTTGAAGTTCCGACACTCTCCTGGCAGAAGTAATGGTGACCAGAAAGGCAGTCTTCTAAGATAGATACTGCAAGTCTACCGAAGCTGCAGATTTGAAAGGAGGGGAGACTAAAGCCTGAAGCCTGAAAGTAAAGTCCCATGGCGGGGGGCACAGGATCCTTCACCGGGGGGGGGGGGGGGGGTTTAGAAGAAAGGCACCTTTAAAGGAAGGTATTGCAAATTTTAGAACAGGCTAATGAAATCTTGTTTTCCCCCACGTGAAAGTTAGAAATTGTGGCCAGCTGGACAGTGGAGGAAGTAGCACCTTGCTGAAAAAACCCCACCAAAGATACTAATACCGTGAACATAGGAGCAGTAAAGGGAAAGTACAGTTTTGTACCTACCATAAATGTAGATGTTTGAGTGCTAATACAGCTGCAGTCATAATAGATGGGTTTTCCTGCCGTCAGGTGGGTCCTCGGTCGGCCGAATTCCAAAGTCTAGATCCGGCGTCGGTTGTCGTCGCTTCCTCACTGACGTCAGTGCGACAGGGGTACAAAAGAACCAGCTGACGCCATTTTCTTCAGTTTTTCTTGCCCCAGATGTCAGGTGCCCCCAAAAGGAAGGCAATACATAAATTTATGTAATAATGCAATGCAATATAATCAAAAAACAGCAGCTGCCAGCAAATACACCATAAATGAATACCCCAATCAGGTTGTATGAGGAGGTGTTAGCCATTAGGACTGTCCCAAGAGGGGAAAGGAGGGAGGGAAACCTGGACTGCAGCTGTATTAGCACTCGAACATCTACATTTATGGTAGCCGGACCCGGACTTTGGAATCCGGCCGACCGAAGGGCTGCCTGACGACAGGACAACCCAGTTGTTATGACTGCAGATGCATCCATGAAGGACATCTGTACTATGTTCATCGTGCATACAGCTGCAGTCATAACAGATGGGTAGAATCCCAAAGCTAAAAAAGGGGTGGTAGGCACTAGGTGGAACTAGGAGCCAGGATGCCCTGCAAGACTGCAGTGGCAAAGCCTGCTCTAGATTTGGAGTATAATGGTAGGTGATAGTGCTTGGAGAAGGTATGTACAGAACTCCAAGTGGCTGCTTCCAAATATCCTTGGTAGGAACCCCCCTGAGGAAAGATGCAGAGGTAGCTGTGGCCCTTGTGGAGTGAGATCTGATGCCTGCAGGTACAGTTTTACCATGAAAAGATTAACAAAAGCGTATGCAGTGGGCTATCTATTTTGAGATTGTCTGTTTGGAAATTGGCTTCCCTTGAGCTCCTGTAGCATAGGACACAAAGAGTTGCTCTGCTTTTCCGAAAGGCGTTGTTCTGTCCAAATAATAACGCAGCTGTCTGTGGATGTCCAAGGAATGTAGTAGTCTCTCCCCTTTGTTTTGAGGATTAGGGTAAAAGGTAGGTAAGTGGATAGCCTGATTCAAAGCTACCCTGAATACTACCTTTGGCATAAAGGACGGATTGGTTCGTAAGGAAACTCTGTCCTGATGGAAAATGATGAAAGGCTGCACAGCCATGAGGGCTTGTAGTTCCGATACCCTGCGAGCTGAGGTGATAGCCAGAAGGAAGGCTGTTTTCCAGGACAAATATTGCAATTCTGTTGAGGCAGCTGGCTCAAAAGGAGGCAAGGTCAGTTTTTCTAGAATGAAATTGAGGTCCCAAGCAGGCACTGGTTGTTTCCTTGGGGGTTTTATATTCTTAGCCCCTCTGAGGAACTGTCTTAAGAGGGAGTGAGAGAATAAAGGAGGATCAGTGTTGTATTCTGCAGAAATGGCTGAGGCATGGATTTTGATGGAGGAGAATGAAAGTCCACTGATTAGCATCTCAGCTAGGTACTGAAATATTTGAGGTAAATTCAGTATTCCAGGATTCTGACCCTTTTCCTCATTCCAGGCACAAACCCGTTTCCATTTTGCGGAGTAAGCTTTTCTAGTAGATGGCCTTCTGGCCTCCAAAATGACATCCTGCACCTCCTTGGAGAGTAGGGTCTGTTGTGAAGTTAAGGAATCTTCCATGCAGCCAGACTGAGTGTTTTCAGCTGACTGTGAAGAGTTTTGAAGTTGTGCTGAATCAGAAGAAGAGGCATTAGAGATAGGATCCATGGTGGGGAATGATTCAGGCTCCTCAGGAGTGGGTACCAGTGTTGTCTTGGCCAGTCTGGAGCAATGAGAATCATCTTTGGTCTGTCTGCTCTGGTTTTTAATAGAACTTTGGGCAGCAGAGGAAGAGGTGGAAAGGCATAAACTGTCATTGTTGTCCAACTGAAAGAGTGCGTCCACTCTCCAGACCTGTGGATGAAAGGTCCTTGAGCAGAATTTTGCCAATTGGTGATTTCTGTGGGAGGCAGAGATCTATGTCTGGCCTTCCCCATGCTTGAATTTTCTCTGTAAAAACTTGAGGATGCAACTTCCATTCGTGTGGATCTGTCATATTTCTGCTTAGGTTGTCTGCCAGCGTGTTTTCCTTGCCTGGCAAGTACTGTGCTTGAAGTTCGATTTGTAATTCCAGAGCCATGTTCCAAAGAGACATGGCCAGCCTGCATGGGGGTATGAATGGGTTCCTCCCTGTTTGTTTATGTACCACATTACTGTGGAGTTGTCTGTCCTTATCAATAGCTGACCTGGATGCAGAAGGTTTTTGAAAGCTATAATAGCATGCATTACTGCTAGCATTTCCTTTTGATTGATGTGTAGGTGCTTTTCTTTTTGGGACCATTTGCCCTGAATGCACTGACTTGTCATGTGCGCCCCCCAGGCGTAGTCCGAGCCGTCGGTTGTGATGACTTGATTTGCTTGAGGCTTGCAGAATGGGAGACCTGTGTTTCTTTGGCATGCTTGAGCCCACCACAGAAATTCCTTTTGAAGACATGGAATCAGTGGTATTATTGTTTCCAAACTGTGGCTTTGTTGAGACCATAGGTTTTTCAGGTACCATTGAAGTTTCCTCATATGCAGCTTTACACATGGGATTAGTAGGATGCAAGATGCCATGAATCCCAGAGCCTGCAGGATTTTCCTTGCAGTCAGCCTGGTGAAATTTTCTAGTTTTATGAAGTATTGAGTTAGCTGCCACTGTTTCTGTGGCGTCAGGTAGGCCATCTGGGTGTTTGTGTCCAAGTTGGCACCCAGGAAAATTATTGTTTGAGAGGGTATTAGCCTTGATTTCTTTTTGTTGACTGTGTATCCCAGAGAATTCAACAACATTATTAGAAAAGGCAGATGTTTCAGAAGTATGTGCTTGCTGTCCGCTTGGATCAGGCAGTCGTCCAAATATGGGTATATTTGTATCCCTTGAAGTCTGCAGTAGGCAATTACTGATGCCAGGCATTTCGTGAACACTCTGGGCGCAGTAGATAAGCCAAAGGGCAATGCAGAGAATTGATAATGGGTTGAACCTGCAAGAAATCTGAGGTATCTTCTGCAATCTTGTCTGATTGGGACATGCAGGTATGCCTCCTTGAGGTCCAATGTTACCAGCCAAGACTCCTTGCCCAGCATGGGAAGAAGCTGCTGTAATGTGAGCATCTTGAATTTTGGCACGAGTAAAAATGTGTTTAGGATGGATAGGTCCAAAATAGGTCTCCAATCTTTTCCCTTCTTTGGTACCAGGAATAGTCTGGAGTAAAAACCTTGACCCTGTTCTTGTGCAGGTATCTCTTGAATAGCTTTCATGTCCATGAGATCTGAAATTTGTTTTTGTGCCTCTGCCCTTTGATTCTGTGGCAGGTTTGGCATGCCTCTCATTTTTGGAAAGGTGTGGAAGTGGAATCTGTAGTCTCTGTCTATAATGTCCAGGATCCATTTGTCTTTTGTGACAATATGCCAATTTTTCGAAAATAATGCCAGTTTTCCGCCTAAAGGTGCTGCCATTTGAGCCTTGCTTGGCATGCAAAGGGGAAAGTTATTGGGACTGCTTTCTGAATGGCTGTGAACTATCCTCACCACCTCTTTGTGTAGGTGCTTGCCATTGTCTGCCTCTAAACGATCCCCGAGATTGCCCTCTGCCCCTCAGGAGCCTGTATCTACCTCTTTGGGGTCTGTCCATGGCTGGAAAGGACCAATTTTTGGAAGGCCAATTTCTACTGAAACGTGGAGGTTGTACCTGTAGGAAATCTTTCACTGTTTGCATTGATTTTGCCTTTCCCTCCATTTTCTTTAATACCTCCTCAGCTTTAACACCAAACAATACATCTTTTTGCAGAGGGGCATCTAGTAATTTAGCTTTGACATGATCTGGTAAGGTTTGCTCTTTAAGCCAGGCATGTCTACGTATGACTGATCCTGTAACAGCAGCTCTACATGAGGCCTCTAAAGCATCAAAACCACATTGCAAGGTATGTTTACCCACTTGTTCTGCACTATGTATCAAATCCTGCAACTCCTTCAAGTCTGGTTGTTCAGGTTGTGATATTTTGCTTCTCAACTGTGATAACAAAAACTGTTGGTACTTTAACATATGGAACTGACAGTTTAATGCCCTCATGGTTAAGGTGGCCGAGGTGTTTACCTTTTCCCCCCTCCTTTCTAAAGCTCTGGAATCTCTCTCTGAAGGTAATGGATTTTTAGCAGTGGAGGCCTTAATTACCTTGGGGCCCTGTGAGAGAGTTTCTGGGTCAGCCGCATGGCTTTTGTATAGGAATTGGTGCGAGTCAAGAACCCGGTAATACCTGTCAGGCTTGACTGGGGCTGGAGGTAAAGAGTCTGGGTTAAGGCAGGCCTCCGAATACACATCATCTAGAATGTCTAAGACAGGAGGTATAGCCAGAGGCCTGTGCTGAGGGAGCAAGAGAAAATCCCTAAGCCTTTTCTTGGAGTATGAGTACTCTTGGCCTTCCCAGTGGAAGTGTTCCCTCAAGGTATGCAAGGTTTCCCCAAAAGAGTAATCCTCGGGGGGGGGGGGGACAGAGGGAATGGACGCCTCTGCATCAGAATCTTCAAACGGGGCCTGGTCATCAGAATATTCTGAAATAACGGAGGCCTGGTCCGAGGAGGGGGATTCTTCCTCCACTCTGGGCCTTTTGTCCGGGGGGGGGGGGGGTTGAGAACCCCTGATAAGAGTAATCAAATCCTAAGCCATTTTGAGCATCTGCTTTTTAGGCATGGGGCCTTGAGAAGGGCCCTGTGGAGCTTGTCTTTTAGTATGCATGGCTGCTTTAGACTTAGTGAAAGCCTTGATGGAAAAAGAAGAGGAAGGCCTGAAGACACCTTGAGAGGTGGCAGACCTGTCTAAACTCTGAGTTTCACCGCAAAGAGTGGCTTCGGTATCTGTAGTCGGGGTGTGGGCCGAAGAGCCTGCGACCTCGGGCACAGTAGACACCGCCAATGAAGTTTCGTCGGTAGTCAGGGGCTGCGCGGTGTATCCGACGACATAATGTAATTAAATATTTGCCAAAATAGTGTTGGGCGAACTCCGCCCGACGCTTAATAGTGCGTCTGTTGAATGTAGCACAAAAACTACAGGCCGAGACGTCGTGGTCTGGGCCTAAGCAAGTAATGCAGAGGGAATGAAAATCCTTATGCGGTAGTTGCTTCCCACATGAAATACAATTATTAACTTTGTCTGACATCGGTCTGAGGCAAGAAAAGTTTCCCCAACTGGGTACTTAGCTTTCAAGAAGACTTCGGTTGAAAAATATTCGTAATCTCAGGAGCTGGCCGACCGGCACTTGCGAACTGCTTCTGCTTCGGGCACCGCGCAGCAAGAAAGACTGAAGAAAATGGTGTCGGCTGGTTCTTTTGTACCCCTGTCGCACTGACGTCAGGGAGGAAGCGACGACAACCGACGCCGGACCTAGACTCTGGAATTCGGCCGACCGAGGACCCGCCTGACGGCAGGAAAACCCATCTGTTATGACTGCAGCTGTATGCACGATGAACATCAGAAGAACCGTTTCCACTGGCTACGGTATATCCTTCTGGTAGAAGATTTGTGAGCCGCCAACAAAATGGTTTTAACAGGAGATGATAAACCGGGAGTCCTAATAATCAGGGAAAGTGGAGCAGCAAGTAGTGAGTTTCAGACTGTCCAAGTCTGGAAAACAGAAAAAAAAAAAGTAAAGTTGTGTACCTACCATAAATGCAGATGTTCGAGTGTATTCACTGTTGCAGTCATTACACTTGGGTTATCCTGCTGGCAGGCTACCCGCAGTCGGCCTGAATTCCAAAGTCCTGGTCTGGCGTCGGTTGCTGTTACCTCTTCCCTGACATCAGTGCGCCAGGGTTATAAAAGATGCAGCTGACACCATTTTCTTCAGTTTTTCTTGCCCCAGATGTCAGGTGCCCCCAAAAGGGTAGGCTAAAAATTATGTCAATAAAAAAGCATGCACTAAAATATAACATTACCTTCATCTACGAGCAAATACACCACATAGGTGGTACAGAATAGAGAAGTACAGATAAGTCCCAGCAAAGAAAGGGGGATGGTGGGTCAGTAACCTGGACTGCAACAGTGAATACACTCGAACATCTACATTTATAGTAGGTACACAACTGTACTATGTTCATCGTGTTTCACTGTTGCAGTCATTACACTTGGGTTGAATCCCAAAGCTGAGGTTGGGTGGCTGGGCCTAAATAGAATTAGGAGTGGCTATGAGGCCCTGCAGAACTGCAGTGGCAAAGCCTGCTCTGGATTTAGAGTAGTGAGGTAAGTGGTGGTGCTTGGTAAAAGTGTGCACTGAACTCCAAGTTGCAGCCTCTAAAATGTCTTTGGTTGGTACTCCTCTGAGGAAGGCTGCTGAAGTGGCTGATGCTCTGGTTGAATGTGGCCTAATGCCCTTAGGCACTGATTTGCCATGTTGCGCATAGCAGAAACTAATGCAGTGACCTATCCATTTTGAAATAGTCTGCTTAGAGATGGGTTTTCCTTGTGATCCTGCAGCATATGCCACTAAGAACTGCTCAGTCTTTCTGAAAGCTTTAGTTCTGTCCAAGCAGAAGCGTAGCTGCCTGTCTACGTCCAAAGAAAGTAGGAGTCTCTCACCCTTATTCTGTGGGTTTGGATAAAAGGTAGGCAAATGAATGGTTTGGTTAAGGGCCACACTGGACACTACCTTAGGCCCAAATGTCGGGTTCGTCCTCAGAGAAACCCTGTCTGGATGGAAAATTATAAAAGTTTCCACAGCCATGAGTGCCTGTAACTCTGAGACTCGTCTTGCAGAGGTTATTGCTAGGAGTAGAGCTGTTTTCCATGATAAAAACTTTATCTCAGCTGTATTGGCTGGCTCAAATGCTGGCAGTGAGTTTTTCCAAGACATAGTTGAGGTCCCATGCAGGTATTGGTGCTCTCCCCTTGGGGGTCTTAAATTTAGCCCCTCTGAGGTACTGCCGTAGCAATGGATGAGAAAAAAGAGGTGGTTCCGTATTGTAATGAGCTGAAATGGCAGAGGCATGGATTTTAATTGATGAAAAGGATAGGCCTTTGTCCAGTATCTCAGTTAGGTATTGCACAATCTGAGGAATATTTGGTACAACCACGTTAATTCCCTGTGCCTGGTTCCAAACGCAGAATCTCTTCCATTTTTCTGCATAAGATTTTCTGGTACTGGGCCTCCTGGCCTCCAAAATAACATCCATCACTGCTTTAGAGAGAGGTGTGTTGTGAATGGCTACATTATCCGCCATGCTGCCAGATTTAGGGTCCTGAGTTGGCTGTGCAGGATCCGATTGTTTTGCTGGGTCAGTAAGTGAGGAATCAGAGGTAATGTCCAGGCTGGGCCTTGAGACAAGCTCTTTAGGATTGGGTACCAGTGCTGGCGGGGCCAGTCTGGGGCAATCAGAATCATTTTTGGCTTCTCTTGTCTGACCTTTAGGAGTACCTTGGGGAGGACAGGCAGAGGAGGAAAGGCATAAACTGTTAGGGTTTTCCAGCTGAATGATAGAGCATCCACTTTCCATGCTTGCTTGTGATAAGTCCTTGTGCAGAACCTCTGTAGTTGGCAGTTGTGGGGGAGGTAAATAGATCTATGTCTGGGCATCCCCATTCCTTTATCATGCTGAAGACTTGTGGATCCAGTTTCCACTCGTGGGGATCCGTGAGGTTTCTGCTTAATTCGTCTGCCAGAGTATTTATCTTCCCTGGCAGGAATTGTGCTTGCAGGTGTACTTGATAAGTCAATGCTGTGTCCCACAAAGTCATGGCTTGTCTGCAGAGGGGGTAGGAATGTGTGCATCCCTGCTTGTTTATGTACCACATGACTGTAGTATTGTCCGTCCTCATCAGTAATTGTCCTGGATGAAGTAGATTCTTGAAAGCTGTCAGGGCATTCTGAACAGCTAGCATCTCTTTTTGATTGATATGAAGATGCTTTTGGCTTGTGGGCCATGTGCCCTGAATATATTTTCCTGCCATGTGGGCTCCCCAGGCATAATATGATGCATCTGTTGTTACTGACTGTCTGGCTGTGGGTTGGTTGAATGGCTTTCCCTTGTTGTGGTGACAGGCCTGTGCCCACCATCGAAACTCCTGTTGCAGGCAAGGAAGGAGGGTAATTAATGTTTCCAGGCTGTGGCAATGTTGAGTCCAAACACTTTTTAGATACCATTGTAGTTTCCTCATATGCAGTCTGGCATATGGAATTAGAAGAATGCAGGATGCCATGAAGCCCAAAGCCTGCAGAATTTTTCTTGCAGATAACTAGGTCTTTGTTGCTAACATTTTGAAGTAAGAAGTCAGTTGCCTTTGTTTGTCTGGCATGAGATAAGCCATCTGGGCAATTGTATTTAAGCTTGCACCCAGGAATATTATCTCTTGAGAGGGTACTAGTTTTGATTTCTTTTTGTTTACTGTGTACCCTAGGCAAATTAATAATATTTTTGCAAACGTCAGATGTTTTAGTAAAATGTCTTTGTTCTCTACTTGAATAAGGCAGTCGTCCAAATAAGGATATATTTGAATTCCTCTTTGTCTGCAAAATGCAATTACTGGTGCCAGGCATTTTGTGAAGACCCTGGGTGCAGTAGATAAGCCAAAGGGCAGTGCAGGGAATTGGCAGTGCATTGAGCCAGCTATGAATCTGAGGTATCTTCTGCAAGATTGTCTGATTGGTACATGCAGGTATGCCTCTTTTAGGTCCAAAGTTACAAGCCAAGCCTTCTTGCCCAGCATGGGCAGAAGCTGCTGCAGAGTCAACATTTTGAATTTTGGAACGTCCAGAAAAGTATTTAGAATAGACAGGTCCAGTATTGGTCTCCAGGCTTTGTCCTTTCTGGGTACCAAGAAAAGTCTTGAGTAAAATCCTTGTCCCTGCTCTTGCTGTGGTACTTGCTGAATGGCCCTCATGTCCATGAGGGATGAAACTTGTTTTTGCGCCTCTGCCCATTGATTGTGTGGCAGGTCTGGCATACCTTTTGCCCTTGGCAGGGTGTGAAAGTGGAACCTGTAGCCCTGGGACACGATATTCAAGACCCATTTGTCCTGGGTGATCCTGTGCCAATTCTGAGAAAAAAGTGCTAGTTTCCCCCCCAAGGGGGGTGCCAAAGAATAAGTGCTTGGTGCTGGCAGAGGAAAGTCATTGGGACTGTTTCCTGTATGGCTGTGATTTGTCTTCTCCGCTTTTGGAGGTAGAAGCGCCCCACTGTTTAGGCCTGTATGAGCCCTGGGGCTGGGGTCTGCCTCCGGAGCATCTGTACCTGCCTCTTTGTGGCCTGTCTGACACTGGAAAGGACCAGTTTCTTTGTAGGTCAGTTCCTGCTAAATCTGGGTGGCTGTACCTGCAGAAATCCTTTACTGTTTGCATAGATTTCGCTTTGCCCTCCATTTTCTTCAACACCTCCTCTGCTTTAACACCAAATAAAGTATCATGCTGTAATGGAACATCTAATAATTTTGCTTTAACATGATCAGGCAGATTCTGTTCTTTTAACCAAGCATGTCTCCTAATGACAGTAACTGCGGCCCTACAAGAGGCCTCCAGAGATTAAAAACCGCATTGCAATGTATGCTTTCCCACTTGTTCACCTGCATGCAATAAATCATGCATTTCCTTATTTTCTGCACAATCAGAATTAGTCAACATTTCTGTTTAAGTAGTGAAATTAAGTATTGCTGATATTTAAGCATATGAAATTGACAGTTTAATGCCCTCACAGCCAAAGTAGCAGAAGTATAAACCTTTTTCCCCCCATCTGTCTAGTGCCCTTGAATCCCTATAAGAGGGAATAGGATTTTTTGCAGTGGAAGCCTTGACCCCTTTGGGACCCAGAGAAATGGTTTTTGGGTCAGCAGCAGGGTTTTTATAAAGAAATTTATGTGAATCTGGAACCCTGTAGTATCTGTCTGGTTTAACAGGGGCAGGGGGTAAAGTCAGGAGAAAGGCCAGACTCTGAAAATACATCTACAATGTTTAACACAGGGGGAATAGCAAGAGGTCTGTGCTAAGGTAGTAAAAGGAAATCTCTTAAGTCTTTTCTTAGATTCGGAGTAGTCTTGGCTCGCCCAGTGGAAGTGCTCCCTCATGGTATGCAGGGTTTCTCTGAAAGAATAATCCTCAGGAGGAGAGGCTGAAGGGATAGATTCTTCAGCATCAGAATCCTCATAGGGAGGAAGAGAGTATTTCTGCTCAGAGGAGTCGTCAGAGGAAATGGAAACCTGATCTGAAGATTCATATTCTGTCTCTTGCCTAGGCCTCTTATCAGGACGGGGATGGGAACCCCTGATCAATGTAATTAGGTCTTCGGCCATTTTGAGCATCTGTTTTTTTTAGGCATGGAAGTCTGTCCTGGAGAATGCTGTACTTGTTTCTTTGTCTTTAGAGCTGCTTTAGTCTTTGCCTTTGAAGCTGTGGTTGGCTTAACATATAAGTGTGTAGGTCTGAAAACACCCTCAGAAGCCGATGCCTGCTCAGCAGATCCGGACCCATCTGAGGGGATAGTTTCCGAGTGTCCAATACCTTGAGTATCCAGAGGCCCAGTTGGCTCCACGTGGGAGTCGACAATGGCCTGTGGCTCTGAGGCAGTGGGCGTCAAGGGCTGCGAAAGTGCCTCACTGAGAACCGGGGAACTGGCGACTGGCTTAGCAGTAGCCTTGGCTTAGTGGTAGCCTCATCGTCAGTTTTGGACCTCGGATGCCTGTCCTTTTCTTTTTCCTTGCGTTTTTTGTGAACTCGTCGTCGGCTGTTCCGACGGCATTATATAATTGAATCTTCGGCCAAAGTAACGAAAGGCAAAATCGTACCAACGCTTAATAGTGCGTTGGTTAAATCTAGCGCAAAACTGACAGCTAGCAACGTTGTGATCAGGGCCTAGGCAAAGAATACAGTAAGAATGAAAATCCTTATGAGGTATTTGCTTCCCACAAGAAATACAATTGTTAACTTTTTCTGACATCGGTCTGGAGCAACAAAAAAGTTTCTCCAACGGGGTACTTAGCTTTAATGAAGACTTCGGATCTGAAATTCGTCTTTGAAAATCTCAGGAGTCGGCCGACCGGCACTTGCGAACTACTTTTGCATCGGGCACCACGCGGCAAGAAAGACTGAAGAAAATGGCGTCGGCTGCATCTTTTATACCCCTGGCGCACTGACGTCAGGGAAGAGGTGACAGCAACCGACGCCGGACCAGGACTTTGGAATTCACGCCGACTGCGGGTAGCCTGCCAGCAGGATAACCCAAGTGTAATGACTGCAACAGTGAAACACGATGAATATCAGCAGGACAACCACAGCAGACGACTCCACTTTAATAAAATGAAGGAGATAAAAACAAAACACATGACAATCACTTTCACGTATTGTTACGCTTCTTCAGATCCTAATATACTGATTAAAACTCATGCCATTATATACCATTGAATGATCTGGTAACAAGAAAAGTACAGTTGTGTACACTTACCATAAATGTAGATGTTTGAGTGTATTCACTGTTGCAGTCATCACACTTGGGTTATCTGCCTGCAGGTAGCCCTCAGTCGGCCCGAATACTACAGTCTTTGGATTTCTGCGTCTGATGCTGTGGCCTCTTCCATGATGTCAGGTCGTTAGGGGTATAAAACATGCAGCAGATGCCATTACATCAGTTTTTCTTGCTCCAGGTGTCAGGAGCCCCCAAAATAGGAAACAATTACATGGTGTGGAACACCTCCAGTAAAAAAGTAAATACCACTGCCATAAGATATGGCCAAAAAGAGGATAGGTGGAAAGAATAGAAAGGTCAGGGGGCTGGAGAGAGGGTAACCAAGACTGCAACAGTGAAAACACTCTAACATCTACATTTATGGTAAGTGTACACAACTGTCCTGTGTTCTTCGTGTTTCACTGTTGCAGTCATTACACTTGTGTTGATTCCCAAAGCTGAGGGAGGGTGGAGGCAGTCAAGAAGTATCGGGGCTGGCTAGCAGGCCTTGTAAGACTGCTGTGACAAATCCAGCTCTAGATTTAGAAAAAATAGGTAGTGGTAATGCTTGGTGAAGGTGTGTACAGAACTCCAGGATGCAGCTTCCAGGATGTCCCTGGTAGGGACTCCCCTGAGGAATGCTGTAGAGGTTGAGGTAGCCCTAGTGGAATGAGTTTGGATCCCCTGTGGGGTAGGTTTTCCTGTAGCAGAAATGGATGCAGTGTGCTATCCATTTGGAAATGGTTTGCTTTGAAATGGCCTTGCCCTCTGCCCCTGTAGCGAAGCTGACTAGCAGCTGGTCAGATTTTCTTAAAGGTTTAGTTCTGTCAAGGTAAATTCTGAGCTGTCTGTGCACGTCCAAGGAGTGCAGAATCCTTTCCCCTTTATTCTGAGGATTAGGGAAAAAGGTCGGTAAATGGATGGATTGGTTTAAAGCCACACTGGATACCACCTTGGGCATAAATGACGGGTTAGTCCTGAGGGAAACCCTGTCCGCATGGAAAATAATAGGGTTCCACAGCCATTAGTGCCTGTAACTCAGGACACTCTTCTTGCTGAAGTGATGGCTAGAAGTAAGGCTGTTTTCCAAGAGAGGAATTTTAACTCTGCTGTAGCAGCAGGCTCAAAAGGGGGAAGTGTGAGCATCTCTAGTACAAAGTTAGGGTCCCAGGCAGGGGTGGGAGCTCTCCTCAGGGGCCTTAAATTGTTAGCTCCTCTCAGGAACTGTTTGAAGAGAGGGTGAGAAAATAGAGGTGGCTCAGTATTGTATTGAGCTGAGATGGCAGAGGCATGAATTTTAATTGATAAGAAGGATAGGCCTTTGTGGAGTAGCTCTGTTAGGTAATCTAGGATTTGAGGTAAGGTGGGACAAGCTGTGTCCTTTCTTTGAGACTGGGTCCAAGAACAATATCTTTTCCACTTTTCTGAATAGGATTTCCTAGTACTAGGCCTTCTGGCCTCAAGGCTGACGTCCAGTACCTGTTTGCCGAGGGTTGCTGGTGGTGTATTCAAGGGATAAGCCAGGCTGCAAGGTTCAGGGTTAGCAGCTGTGGATGAAAAATCTGTCCCTCCTGCTGGGACAGTAGGGAGGGGGTCTGATGCAGATACCAGGGTGGCACTGCTGTCAGACTGAGTAGGAGTGGGTACCAGTGTTGGCGTGGCCAGTCGGGGGCAGTAAGGATCGTCCTTGGCCTGTCCTGTTTGATCTGGAGTAGTACTTTTGAGAGGAGGGGCAGAGGGGGAGAGGCATAAATTGAGAGGTTTTCCCATAAAAAGGATAGGGCATTCACTTTCCACGCTTGGCTGTGGGGGATTTATGATGCAAAATTTGCTCAATTGATGTTTTTTGGGGGGAGGCAAGGAGGTCCACCTCTAGAGTCCCCCACCTGTCGATTAGAAGTTTGAATCAGTTGGGTTCCAGCTTCCACTCGTGCGGGTCCAGTAGATTTCTGCTTAAGTCGTCTGCCAGTGAAGTTTGTTTGCCTGGCAGGAATTGAGTTTGCAGGTGCACTTGGTTGCTCAGGGCTGTGTTCTACAAGGCCATGGCTAACCTGCAGAGAGGGTAGGAATTAGTTCCCCCCTGCTTGTTTATGTACCACATAACTGTGGTGTTGTCTGTCTTAATCAGGTGTTGTCCTGGAAGGATATGGTATTTGAAGGCTGTCAGAGCATTCTGTATAGCTAACAATGCTTTTTGATTGATATGCAGGGGAATTTGTTCTGGGCTCCATTTGCCTTGAATGCATTTGCCTGCCATGTGAGCTCCTCACACACAGTGATGCATCTGTTGTCAGGGCTTCGGCGGCGAGGGGTTGAGTGAAAGGAAGTCTCTTGTTGTGGTTGCATGCCTCTGCCCACCAAAGGAACTCTGCCCTTAGACAAGGAATGATAGGAATCAGTGTTTCCAGGTCATGAGAATGTCGACACCAGAGACTTTTTAAGTACCACTGAAGTTGCCTCATATGCAGTCTTGCATATGGAATTAGTAGAATGCATGAGGCCATGAACCCTAGGGGCTTGCAGTACTTTTCTTGCAGATAGCTGGGTTTTTGGTGACCATTAGTTTGAAGTAGTTTGTCAAATAAGCCCGTTTTTCTGGAGTGAGGAATACCATCTGGGATTTTGTGTTCAAGCTTGCTCCCAGGAATACAGTCTTTTGGTTGGGCACCAGTTGTGATTTCTTTTTGTTGATGGTGTACCCCAGAGAAGTTAAAAGTCTCTCTACAAATGCCAGGTGCTGAGGTAGCAATTCCGGACTGTCCTCCTGAATCAGACAATCGTCCAAGTATGGGTAAATTTAAATATTTGTTTGCTTGCAGTATGCAATGGCTGGAGCCAGGCACTTTGTGAATACCCTGGGTGCAGTAGATAAGCCAAAGGGAAGTGCAGAGAACTGTTAGTGCATAGAGCCTGCCATGAAATGTAGATATTTCCTGCAAGATTCCCTTATGGGGATGTGCAGAAAGCTTCTTTTAAGTCTAGGGTGACTAGCCAAGTGTCCTTGGCTAGCATAGGAAGAAGCTGTTGCAGAGTCAACATTTTGAATTTTGGGACCACCAGGAAGGTGTTGAGAATCGACTGATCTAGGATAGGGTGCCAAGAGCCCTCTTTTCTGGGCATCAAGAATAGCCTGGAGTAGAAAAGTACATTTGTGTACACTTACCATAAATGTATATGTTCAAGTGTATTCACTGTTGCAATCATTACATTTGGGTAATCTGCTGGCAGGATGCCCTCAGTCGGCCTGAATTCCAAAGTTTTGGGTCCTGCGTTGGTTGCTGACACCTCTTCCATGACGTCAGGCCATCAGGGGTATAAAACAGGCAGCCAACGCCATTTTCTTTAGTTTTACTTGCCCCAGATGTCAGGTGCCCCCCCCCCAAATGGGGAGCAAAAATATATATAAACTATATATACATGCAACAATATAAACTTTACCTTCATCTAAAAGCAAATACACTACAAAGGCTGTAGAATATAGTGAAGGAAAGAGAAACTCTAGAATAAAAGGGGGATGGGCGGGCGGATAACCTGGACTGCAACAGTGAATACATTCGAACATCTACATTTATGGTAAGTGTACACAACTGTACTATGTTCTTCATGTTTCACTGTTGCAGTCATTACATTTGGGTAGAATCCCAAAGCTATGGATGGGAGGCTGGAGCTAAACAGCATTAGGGGCAGCTATAAGGCCCTGCAGAACTGCAGTGGCAAAGCCTGCCCTGGACTTAGAGAAGAGAGGCAAATGAGAATGCTTTGCAAAAGTATGAACAGAACTCCAAGTAGCAGCTTCTAGAATGTCTTTGGTTGCTACCCCTCTGAGAAAAGCTGCTGATGTAACTGCAGCCCTGGTGGAATGAGATCTAATGCCCTTGGGCACCGGTTTGCCACAATGTAAGTAGCAGAAACTAATGCAGTGGTTCATCCACTTTGAAATAGTCTGCTTTGAAATAGCCTTTCCCTCTGATCCTGCAGCAAATGCCACCAGTAGCTGCTCAGTTTTTCTTAGAGCTTTAGTCCTGCTCAAGTAGAATCTTAGCTGTCTGCGTATGTCCCAGGAATTCAGAATCCGCTCCCCCTTGTTCTGCGGATTTGGATAAAAAGTTGGCAGATGAATAGTCTGGTTACGAGCCACACTTAGGCATAAAGGAAGGATTGGTCCTGAGAGACACCCTGTCTGGGTAAAATATGATAAAAGGCTCCACAGCCATGAGGGCCTGTAGCTCTGAAACCCTTCTTGCCGAAGTAATTGCCAGGAGCAAAGCTGTTTTCCATGATAAGAACTTTATATCTGCAGTAGCAGCTGGTTCAAATGGAGGAAGGGTGAGCTTTTCCAACACAAAACTGAGGTCCCATGCAAGAATTGGTGATCTTCTGAGAGGCCTTAAATTTTTGGCCCCTCTAAGATACTGCTTTAGCAAAGGGTGAGAAAAGATCAGGTGGCTCTGTGTTGTAATGAGCCGAGATGGCAGAGGCATGGATTTTTACTGATGAAAAAGATAGGCCTTTGTCAAGCATCTCAGTCAAGTATTGTAAAATATGAGGAATATTTGGCTTTGCTGTGTCAGTTCCATGTGCTTGGTTCCAAGCACATAATCCTTTCCATTTATCAGCATAAGATTTTCTAGTACTAGGCCTTCTGGCTTCCAAAATGACATCCATCACAGATTTACTGAGAGGTGTTGTTTGAATAACTACATGATCAGCCATGCTGCCAGGTTCAGAGTCTGGAGTTGATTGTGTAGGATCAGATTATTTTGATGGGACAGTAAGTGAGGTATATGAGGCAAGTACCAAGCTGGGAACTGAGACATACTCCTTAGGATTGGATACCAGTGTTGGCGGGGCCAGTCCGGGGCAATTAGTGTCATTTTTGTATTTTCTTGTCTGACCTTTAGTAGGACCTTGGGAAGAAGAGGCAGAGGAGAAAAGGCATAAACTGATAGGTTTTTCCAACTGAAGGATAGGGCATCCACTTTCCATGCTTGTCTGGAACAAGTCCTTGTGCAGAATTTGTCCAGTTGATAATTCCGAGGAGAGGCAAATAGGTCTATGTCCGGGCTCCCCCATTTCTTTGTTATCATGCTGAAGACTTGTGGGTCCAGTTTCCACTCGTGTGGGTCCATAAGGTTTCTGCTTAAGTCGTCTGACAGAGTATTTTGCTTTCCTGGCAGGAATTGAGCTTGAAGATGTACTTGGTAAGTCAACACTGTGTCCCACAGTGCCATGGCTTGTCTGCAAAGGGGGTATGAGTGTGTGACCCCCTGCTTGTGTATGTACCACATAACCGTGGTGTTGCCCGTCTTTATCAGTAGTTGTCCTGGATGAAGTAAGTCCTTGAAGGCTGTCAGGGCATTTTGAACAGCTAACATCTCTTTTTGGTTGATATGCAGATGCATTTGTTTTGGGGTCCATATGCCCTGAATGCATCTTCCCACCAGGTGGACCCCCGTGCATAGTCTGATGCGTCTGGAGTTAAGGTTTGGCTGGCAGGGGGTAGAGTGAAAGCCAGTCCCATGTTTTGGTGATATGCCTCTGCCCACCAAAGAAACTCCTGTTGTAGGGAGGGAATGAGAGGAATCATTGTTTCCAGACTGTGACAATGTTGACTCCATAAACTTTTTAGGTACCACTGTAGTTTCCTCATATGCAGTCTTGCATATGGAATCAGTAGAATGCAAGATGCCATGAACCCCAAAGCCTGCAGAATTCGTCTTGCAGATAACTGAGTTTTTGTTGCCATGAGTTTGAAGTAAATAGTCAGTTGCCTTTGTATGTCTGGCGTGACGAAAGCCATCTGGGCAGTTGTATTCAAGCTTGCACCCAGGAATGTTATCATTTGAGAGGATACCAGTTTTGATTTCTTTTCATTTATTGTGTACCCTAGGCATGTTAGAAGCCTTTTCACAAACGCCAGATGCTGAAGAAGAATGTCCTTGCTCTCTGCTTGAATGAGAGTCATCCAAGTAAGGATAGATTTGTATACTACTTTGTCTGCAAAATGCAATTACTGGTGCCAGGCACTTTGTAAAGACCCTGGGCGCAGTAGATAAGCCAAAGGGCAGTGCAGAGAATTGGTAATGTATAAAGCCAGCCTTGAAACGGAGGTATCTTCTGCACAATTCCCTTATTGGGATATGCAGGTATGCCTCAAGTCCAAAGTCACCAGCCAAGCGTTCTTGCCAAGCATGGGTAGAAGCTGCTGCAAGGTTAGCATTTTGAATTTTGGAAAGTCCAGGAATGTGTTCAAAATTGATGAATCCAGTATTGGGCGCCAGGCCTTGTCTTTTCTAGGTACCAAGAACAGTCTTAGTAAAACCCTTGTCCTTTTTCCAGTTCTGGCACTGGCTGAATAGACCCCATTACCCATGTGGGACATAGCTTGTTTCTGTGCCTCTGCCCATTGATTTTTTGGCAGATCTGGCCAACCGTTTGGAATTGGCAGAGTGTGGAAGTGGAATCTGTATCCCTGGGATACTATGTTTAATACCCACTTGTCCTGGGTTATTAACTGCCAATTTTGAGCATAAAGTGCTAATTTCCCCCCTAAGGGTGCTGTCAAAAGATAAGTGCTTGGTGATGGCAGAGGAAAGTCATTGAGACTGTTTACTGTAGGGTTGCACTTTATTTCCTCCAGCTTTGGAAGTAGAAGAACCCATTGCTTTGACCAGTAAGAATACGTTAACTGGTATCTAGAATCTTTAGGGTGCCTGGATTTGCCCCGTGGAGCTCTGTCGGACACAGGAAAGGACCAATTTTTTGTAGGCCAGTGTCTACTGAATCTTGGTGGCTGCACTTGTAAGAAGTCTCTTACATAGACTTAGCTTTGTCTTCCATTTTCTTTAAAACCTCTTCTGCCTTAATACCAAACAGAGTATCATGCTGTAAAGGTGCACCCAACAATTTAGCTTTAACATGATCAGGCAAATTTTGCTCTTTTAGCCAGGCATGCCTTTTAATCACAGATCCAGTAACTGCGGCCCTGTAGGAGGCCTCTAAGGAATCAAAACCACATTGTAAAGTATGCTTTCCAACTTGTTCTGCTGCATGCAATAATTCCTGCAATTCTTTATTTTCTGCGCATTCAGAAATCAACATCATTTTCTGTTTCAGCAATCCCATAACATGCTGTTGATACTTGAGCATATGAAACTGGCAGTTAAGGCCCTAATTGCCAAGGTTGCATATGTATAAACCTTCTTTCCCCATCTATCTAGTGCCCTGGAATCTCTATCAGAGGGGGCAGGATTTTTTTTCTGTTGAGGCCTTAACACCTTTTGGACCCTGTGAAATAGTTTCAGGGTCAGCAGCCGGGTTTTTAAATAAAAAATTGAGAGAGTCAGGAACCCTGTAATATCTGTCTGGCTTGCTAGGAGCTGGAGGTAAGGAGTCTGGAGTCAAGCTTGACTCCGAAAACACATCATCTACAATGTGTAAAACAGTAGGTATGGCTAAAGGCCTATGCTGAGGGAGAAGAAGAAAATCCCTAAGCCTCTTTTTTGATTCTGAGAAATCTTGACTCTCCCAGTGAAAATGCTCCCTCATGGTATGCACGGTTTCTCCAAAGGAATAATCTTTAGGAGGAGATGCAGATGGGATAGATTCCTTTGCATCAGAATCCTCATAGGGTGTTATAGAAAATTCCTGATCAGAAGAGGAATCAGAAGAAATAGAAACCTGATCTGAAGAATCATAATCAGTGTCTTGCCTTGGCCTCTTATCAGGAGGGGGTTGAGAACCCCTGATCAAGGTAATTAGGTCTTCACCCCTTTTGATCATCTGCTTTTTGGGCATAGAGGCCTGTGCACATGGCTCATGCGTCATTTTTTTAGCTTTAGAAGTTGCTTTTGTCTTTGATTTTGAAACTGGCGTCGGTTTTATATAGAAATGCTGAGGCCTGAAGACACCCTCAGAAGCCGGTGCCTGCTAAGCGGGTCTGGACCCATCCAAGGGAGAGACATCCGCGGGTACAATACTTTGAGAATCTCGCGGCATGCTGAACTCCACATGGGTCTCGGTAGAGGCCTGCGACTCAAAAGTCGCGGGTATCAGCGGCTGCGAAAGTGCCTCACTGAGTACCGGCGAACCGGCAAGTGGCTTAGGAGAAGCTTTGTCGTCGGTTTTGGACCTCAACGGTCTGTCTCTGTCCTTTTCTTTGCGTTTTTTGTGAACTCCGGTAGTCGGATTGCTATCCAATGACATTTCAGGATAGTTAAATCTGTTTCCAAAATATTTTGAAGCAAAGATATACAGACACTTGATAGTGCGTTGGTTAAATCTAGCACAAAGCTGACAGCTAGGTACGTTATGATCTGGGCCTAGGCAAGGAATATAGTACAAATGGAAATCCTCTTATGGGGTATTTGCTTCCCACAAGTAATGCAATTATTAACTTTTACTGACATCGGTATGGAGCAAGAAAAAGTTTCCCCAATGAGGTATTTAGCTTTAGTGAAGACTTCGGTTCTGAAACTCGAATTCGAAAATTTCAGGAGTCGGCCGACCGGCACTTGTGAACTGCTTCTGCTTCGGGCACCGCTGGGCAAGAAAGACTAAAGAAAATGGCGTCGGCTGCCTGTTTTATACCCCTGACGTCAAGGAAGAGGAGACCGCAACCGACGCAGGACCCAAGACTTTGGAATTCAGGCTGACTGAGGGCAACCTGCCAGCAGATTACTCAAATGTAACGACTACAACAGTGAAACACGAAGAACATCCCTGTCCTCTTTGCTCTACAGGCACAGGTTGAATAGCCCTGGTACTGGGAAGAGAAACTACTTGCTTTTGAGCCTCTGCTTGTTGGTTTGGAGGAAGGTCTGGCAACCCGGTTAGGGTTGGCAGTGAGTGGAAATAGAATGTGTATCCCTGGGATACAACGTTTAGGACCCACTGGTCCTGGGTAATGGGCATCAAGTTTTGAGCATGCAGGGCGAGTTTTCCTCCTTGGGGTGCAAGTACTTGGGCTTTGCTGGGAAGGAAGATAGACAAGTTTTTGTGAACTTTTTCCATAACGGGGTGGCTTACCACTCCCTGTTTTAGAGGAGGGAGCACTCCATTGTTTAGATCTCTGCATACCCTGAGACTGTAGTCCTGGTGGCCTGTTGCCCCTGGGTTTGGACTGAGAATGCCTGGGAGGGACTGGAAAGGACCAGATTTAGAAGGCCAATGCCTACTGAATCTAGTTAGCTGCACCTGTAAAATATCTTTTAACAGTTTACATAGATTTAGCTTTTTCCTCCATCTTTTTAAGAACTACTTCTGCCTTTGTGCCAAACAACTTTTCCTGGTTTAATGGAGCATCTATTAATTTTGCTTTAACATGGTCTGGCAAGATTTGCTCCTTCAGCTAAGCATGCCTTCTCAGTACAGACCCAGTGACTGCAGCCCAACAAGATGCTTCTAAGGCATCAATCCCACACTGCAGTTTAATTCTTAAAGAGAAATTTGAGAGAGTCAGGTACTCTGTAGTACTTGTCAGGCTTTCTAGGAGCTGGTGGCAAAGTATCAGGAGTGGCCTAATGGTTAAGGTGTTTGCCTTACAAACACAAGGTGCAGGGTTTGAGTCTCACAACGGATAATTGGCTAAGCTTAAAATGGCTCGCAAGGGCAGTTAGCTTAGTAAGAATCTATGATTCCATGAAGACATCATCTACAATGTCCAGGACAGGGGGGTATAGCTAGAGGCCTGTGCTGAGGCTAGTCTAAAAATTCTCCGAGTCTCTTTTTGGACTGAGGGTAGTCCTGGCATTCCCAGTGGAAATGCTCTCTTAAAGTATGCAAGGTTTCTCCAAAGGAAAAGTCCTGTGGAGGGGAGGAAGAGGGAATGGATTTCTCTGCATCTGAATCCTCATAGGTTGATAAGGGCATGTCCTGATAATCAGACTCCTGGTCTGTAGAATCAGAAGGAAAATCAATTCTTTGTCTTTTAGAGGGGGCAGGCTGACTTCCCCTAATTAAAGTTAAGGTCTTCAGCCATTCTAAGCATTTGTTTCTGTGGCAAGGGAGCTTGAGTATGCACTTTGGTCATCAGTTTTCTAGGCATAGTGTGAACTCTGGGCCTGAGAAACTCGGTATTTTTAGTCAAAAACGAAGCTGTCGGTTTAACGTGAATATCGGAAGGTCGGAATACACCTTCAGAAGCCAGTGCCTACACAGCAGCTCTGGACCCACTCAAGGTAGAGACATCCGAAGGTTCCATAGTCGAAGAAGCAACTCGCGGCATACCAGACTCTGAATGGGTCTCAGCAGAGGCCTGCAAATCTGCGGAAGAGTATCAGGGGCTGCGAAAGAGCCTCACTGAGTACCGGCAAACTGGTGACTAGCTTAACAGAAGCGCCATTGGCAGTTTTGGACCTATGTGGTCTGTCTCTGTCTTTATCCTTACGTTTTTTCGGAAGATCGACGGTCAGATGGCTTATGGAAGCCATTTCGGAAATCAGAGAACAAGAGCGAAAGAATTTAGCGACATACCCCAAAGATGAATAGTTCAGGCGTTAAACAAGGCACAAAACCTACAGCGACTAATGTTGTATTCTGGGCCTAAACAGATGACGCAGTAAGAATGAAAATCTGTGAGGTACTTGCTTTCCACAGGTAAGACAATTGTTAACTTTTTTTGACATTGGTTATAGCAAGAAAAAAAGATCCCCAACGGGGTACTTAGCTTTAGAAGACTTCAGGTCTGAAACTCGAAAAAAATGAAAATTTCAGGTAGCGGACGACCGGCACTTGCGAACTGCTTCTGCTTCAGGCTCCCATGCGGCAAGAAAAGCTGATGTAATGGCATTGGTTGCATGTTTTATACCCCTGACGACCTGAAGTCATGGAAGAGGCGACAGCATCTGACGCAGAAATCCCAAGACTCTGGTAATCGGGCCGACTGAGGGCTACCTGCAGGCAGATAACCCAAGTGTGATGACTGCAACAGTGAAACACGAAGAACATCAATCATTCAATTATCCAATTATACATATTTATTAGTGCTTTTTGATGCTCTTGATTCTTCGATCACTTAAAACTGGTTTAATGCTGACATTGCTGTTTAAACCTGGCTATAAATGTGCCTGTAATCTTAAAATCCATCTCAGTTATATCTGTTCTAAGAAGTTAATAGTATCACCTCCCCTTATGTTTTCATAAACTTTTTGTAACACTCTAAAACTAAAACTGTGTCCTGGTGACTCCATAAAATGTTTCACTAATGCATTCTTCAGGTTTTCATTTTTTATTTCATACAAATTCTTACTAATACTTTCTTTTAATCACCAAATAGTCTTTTCTATATAAAACCAATGGCATGCATCACAGGTAGCTAAATGTATTATATTTGCAGTTTTACAATCTGCATAAAACCTCGGTTTAAATGTAAATGACAGATGAGGATGTATAAATTCTTGTCTTTTAGTTATGACCCTACACATCTTACACTTCCCTACGAGAATAGGTGCCATTCTTTACTCCTTCCAATGGGTGTTTTTGGCTCTCATTACATATTAGTTGTTTTAAGTTACTATTTTTATAAATAAAATGTGGCGTGTCACCTACTAGCTTAGCTGTAGGTCTATCCATACTTAGTATGCTCCAATGTTTATTTATATCTTTTACCAATTCATTATTATTGGTAAATTTCATAATAAAGGGTATCTTTTCCATTTTTTGTCCCTTTCTATGGCCAATACTCATGGAGGTATTGAAGTGGAGTCATCTGCCGTGGTTGTAGTCTGTGTCCTGGAGGCTGATCGAGCATATCCAATCGTTCGTCTACAGGTAGGGCAGGATGGATTGAAGAGTGACCATCTGGAATTTCGCCTTGACTACTGACAGGTTCAAGGTGGATAGATCCAGAATGGGTCTTAGGTCCCCCATTTTATTCAGCATTAAAAAAACCCTGGAATAAATGCCTGATTCGGACTGGCCTAGGGGGATGGGTTGGATGACTGGTTTCCTTAGCAGCTTGTCTATCTCTAGAGCTGCTTTCCTCCCTTTGTGTGGGTGGAATGTCTGGGAAGTGATTTGGTAGGAGAGGTGGTTCGAAGAACAGGATGGAATAACCTCTGGTTATAATTTGCAACACCCAATGATCTGCTGTTATGGGCTCCTATGCCGTTGGGTGTAGCAATAAGTGACCCCTGACTGCCTCCAGAGATGAGCTGTCGGGCAGCCCTTCAGGGCTGCTGTGCGGGTCTGTCTGAGAACGGTTCTTGAGACCTGATGTTTCTCGGACCCCCCTCTGCCTCTAGGACGGCATCTATCATAGATGAGTCCTGAGTGTCCCAGGAAAATGCCTGAGACTTCTGGAACCACATCTTATTTGTCCCTCACTGATTCCTAGTAAAGGATCTTTGAGGGGCAGAGAAACAGATCCCAAAGGCAGACAGTGTCTTCCCATTCTTCTCACTCTGGACCAAGGTGTCTTGAACTGACTTCCCACACAGGGAAGAACTGTCATATGGGGCATTTGCAAATGATGCCTTAAAGTGTTTCAAGAATTTACAAAGCCGGAGCCAGGCATGGCGCCTCATAGCAATGCCAGAACTGGCTGCCTTGGCGGCTCCCTTCGTGGCATGGGAGAGAAGACACATGGACGTATTAGCTACTACTTTGAGAGTGGCCATCTGAGTGGAGAATGTCTTCTTGGCCTCCACCTATATGGATTCCGGGGTTGAATCAGTGATTTCCTTGACCAAGTCTCACCGCAGCCGAATAACATGTGCCATATAGTTCAGCGCTCTTACGGAAAAAGTCGCTGAAGCATACAACTGCTTCCCTAAATGGTCCATCGTCCTTGACTCTCTGTCAGAAGGTACCATAGAGCTCTCCAGAGCAAGCTCTTTTTTTGTGTCAGCTGTCACCACCATAGCATCCACTGGGGACCCCTTATTCAGACAAGTCCTATCTGAAGGGGGGCTAAGGACCTTATCAAGGCACTTAGGGATGGGTTTCAGAGTGCCCAGTCCCTTTCATGCCTGAGATGTTCTAAGGTCCACAAGCGGATCCATGGGAGGAGACACCCAGGAAGTAGATGGGCCCGTTCTAAATGCCTCAAGTAACAGTGATTCGTCTGAGGTCTGTTTTTGGCAGACCACCTCCCCTGGCAAAGGAGTTCCACGATGTCTCCAAAGGAGACATCATCAAGGGGTGATCAGGGAGAATCTTCCCCATCCTCTAAGTCAGTGTCTTCAGTAAGGGACTCAGAAGGGAGTCCAGGTGCCTCCTTTTAAACGTCCGTTTGCGAAGAACCTCCTCAGTGAGACTCTCTGCGGAGGAATTGCAAACCGCTTGCTGCTCCCTCAGGGCAGCTTCTTAAGGCAAACCAGGCATAGGCTGTCCCTGAAATGGTGGGATGGTCGGGGCCATACCCAAAACAGAGGGAGTTGGGGAGGAGTCCGAGGACGAGATGGTCAAAGGCCTCAACAAAATCAAGAGAACCCTCTCCACCACGTCAAAGGCCGAAGGAGACCAGACATCCTGTGAAGTGCCAGTAGGAGCCATCCCCCGCTGACCCAATGGGGGAGTCAGAGCTGAGACTCCAGGAGCCAAGATGCCAAGGAGAAGACTGTGCTCAGACACGCTCAAAGCCAACAGCAACCCTCAGATCCGATGACGAGACTATGGTTCTGAGAGCTCGGATCCGATCCGGTCAGATCCTACATACTCAAGACAATGGCCGGAGTCGAGGTACAAGGTACCATCGGCACCAACAGTCTGACCCTGAGGGTCCTCAGATCCAAAGGCTCTGAAACTGAAGGTTGGATCGGAGAAGGTGCGACTGGAGTAAGGGAGTACTGTGAGCTCCCTGCTCCGGAGGGGGAGGGGGCAGGTAAGACTCCCACCTGGACTTGGGTGCAGATGAACTTCTGCATCATCCTATCCATCTCTGCTTCGCTAAGGCTCTGGGTTGAACGGGAGGAAGAGTCCACCGACACCGGTCTGGAGTGACAGTGAGGAGATGCCTGAACAGGAGACCGGATCCAGGACTCCTCCAGCTCAGGGGAAAACCTGGGAGAGTGGAGGCATGGAGAAACTGGCCTGGGTCGTTGGCTTGGATTTCGGCAGATGCCCCGCCGGATTAGAGCGGTCAGGCGACTGCTTCTTCAGCCTATCTTTTCAATGCTGCTTCTCTCCTTCCCCGGGTCTCTTGGCAGGAGTTTGAGTCCCAGAGGCCTGGGAAGGATAAGCTGATGCTGAGGTAGAAGCCAGGGGTGCGGGGGCTGCCATCCCAGAGGAAGGAAGTAAGCCCTTTAGAATAAGCTTATCCCTCCTGTCCTTAAGGGCCCATGGGTTAAACCTCGCACAAATAGGACAGGGGGTAAGCAGATGAGCGGCACCCAGGCATACCATGCACAATGTGTGGCCATCGGCTGGAAAGAGCTTATGGCCACACTCTGTGCACTTCCTAAACCCTGGTTTTGAGGTATCGGACATACTCAAACTGGCTAGCAGAAACACACACACACAAAATTAGGAAAGGATGAAAAGGGAAAGAACTAATTTTTTTTAACTGATGACCAAACATGGGTAGGGAAGGTACAGTAGATAGGGAATGGAAATCTCTAAAGATACATAGAAAAGGACCCAAAAAAAACCAACTCACTTACCCAAAAGACGCTCAGAGCTCAAGACCCCAATTCTAGCTGTTTCAGTGGCAAATGAGATCTTAAGGGAGGAAGGAGACAGAGGGTATTTAAGGGCAAGGAGAGGAGCTTGGATCAGATGCTGGATATGAAGGCGTGTCAGATCTGATACGGATCCATAACCCACAGGTTGAAGACCAAATGAAGTCAACTACTTCAGATCTTCTATTGACTTTAAAACTTTCTGGTTGAGATGCAGAAGATGCTTCAATTTTTGGCAGGCCAGCAGTAATGCTCTGTTCATACTTTTGCACTGCTCTTAATGTTCTTATGCTCTGTACTGTTCCCAGATTTTTGGCATTTTTTCTATTTGTCTGTCTAACTAATGAAACAAACTGATATGGCAAATGTTTACAGAGCCTCTGCAATGGTTACCACCTCCCTTTTTTTTAATGGCAACAATGTCTCATGCACTGGCCCAAAAGAAATCTGCTTTGCAACTTTCTTTGCTTCTACGGCTATAATGGTATTGCCCCTTGTGTTATGTAAGTAGGTCCACTCTGTGAGGTAACTTGTGATGATTGCCATTGACTAAATGCAGGAGAGGAGGAAACCAATGCTGTCTGGGCCAAAAGAGAGTCACCAGCAAGATTTCTGAAGCATCCTGTTTTATATTGAGCAGGACCCTCAGTATGACAGGAAGGGGAGGGAAGGCATAAAGAAACATCCCCTTCCAAGAAAAAGATGGGGTGTCCACCTTCCAGGCCAGAGGACATGGTACTTTTGTGCAAAAGAGAGGAAGTTGCATGTGCAGAGGGAAGGCAAAAAGATCTACTTGAGGAATACTCCATTTATGGACAATGTCTAGAAACAGATCCATGTGAAGCTTCTACTTGTGACAGTGTTACAGACCTGCTCAGAGAATCTGCCAAAATGTTCTGATCTGAGGGAATGTAAATTGCCTGAAGGGTCATTTGATACTGGATAGCTAGTTCCCAAATCTGAAGACCCAGTGAGCATAGGAGATGAGACCTTGTCCTCCCTTGCTTGTTGATATACCACATCATTGTGGTATCAGCTGTGAGAATCCTGAGAGGCCTTGGAAGGAAAAGGAATGAAGAAGGGCTCTCATCTCTCAGACACTGATGTGGTCTTTCATTTGTCGAGGAGAACAAAGGCCCTGCACTTTCAGAGAACAGCGGAAGTCCCGCAAATCCCATGTCAGAGTCATCTGTAGAGTTCCTGAGAGGGGGACTGTAAGTTGAAAAGGAAGCTCTGGGTTGAGGGACAACTGATGAATCCACCACTGATGTTCCAGTTTGAGGCATGGGAGAAGGGGGGGCTAGAAAATCTAAAAGATGAGCATGTTGAAGCCAGACTTGACTTTAGAAACCACTGGAGATTTCTTATATGAAGCTTGCCCAGAAGAAGCATAGGAATGGTAGAAGCCATGTAACCCAGAGCCCTTAGAAACTCCATGGCTGTAATGAAATCCAGAGGAAGAAGGGACTGAAAGAAAGCAATCAGTGTTAAAGCCTTGGAAGGAGGCAGAAATTCTACCATTGGAACAGCCTGGAGCCTGCAATCTAGAAACACATGACCTTGAGAAGGAGGCAGAAATGATTTCTGAAATTCACAGTTAACCTCAGGCTGTGGAGCAGACAAATAGCAAAGTGAAGATGCTGAAGTAAAATCTCTGGAGAAGCAGCCTGAATGACCAGGTCATTCAGGTAAAGAAAAATCTGGATTCCACTCAATATGCAGAAAGCAATCACATAAGTGAGCCATTCAGTGAAGACCCTTGGGGCAGTAGAAAAGCCAAAGGGCAAAGCAGAGAACTGAAAATGCCAGGAAATAGAGAAAAGTAAAAACTTCCTGAAAAGGTGATGAATAGGGATACGTAGATAAGCATCCTTGAGATCCACGGAAACTAGAAAAGCCTAAGGAAGTAAAAGAGGAAACAAGTTTTGAAGGGAAAGCATCCAAAATAAGGAGGGAACCTTCAAAAAGTTGTTTAGCTGCGAAATATCTAGAATTGGTCTCCAAGAGCCTACTTTCTTGGGGCCAAGAACATTCTGGAGTAAAACCCCATCCTTCTCTGAGGAATCTGAACTGCTTGATTCATTCCCAAGTCAACAGACCCTGAAGTACCTCTGGAAAAAAGTGGAGTTGTTCCTGAGGAGGCTGAGGAATGCCACAAAAAGTGTGTGTGTGTGGGGGGGGGGGGGATTGAAACAGTGTAATACTCCTGGTGAATTATGGAAAGAACCCATGAATCTTGAGTGATCTTGAACCAAAGAGGAAGGGACAGGGAAGGATGGAGAGAGAAAGGAATGTGACTGAATGGAAAGGCAAGGATAGTCAGACAGCACTTGGCTTGTCTGGAAAGGAGGCTTCTCAGCTGAAGGGGTTTGGTTAGACTTAGCAGGAGGAGCCTTTCTATCACCCTTCTTGCCTCTGGTGGGAGGGCAAGACTGACTATGGACAAAAGCAGGCTTATTAGGGTAATTCCTCTGAAACTTGGGGACAGATGAAAAAAAAAATGTTTTCAAATCGTGTAAAGTTTTACCCTTTTCATGGAGGAACTTAAATAACTCAGCAGCACCAGCACCACCAAAAAAGATGTGTATTGTCAACAGAAGCATCCATCAACTTAACCTTAATATGAGGCAAAGGTTGAAGCCAAAGCCAGGAATACCTCCTCAACACAGAACCAAAGGCAGCAGCTCCAGACGAAGAATCGGCTGCATCACTAGCTGCATTTAATGGAATGGAGAGCAACCTGAGAAGACGTCCCTAATCAAGAAAATGCTGATGTCTTCCCCTCAGAGTCAGGAAAATCTGAAATAACATGACAGGCCTGAGAGACAAGAGCTAAAACATATCAGGTCATATGGGTCTGATAGTTTACAGCTCTAAAGGCCAGGGTAGCAGACATATACACTTTCTTACCCAACCTCTCAATAGTTCTGCTGTTCTTCTCAGAGGGAGAAGCAACTTTGTAGAAGGCAAAAGTTTAGGGAAAGCAACCAACACCACAGAAGGGTCAGCAGAGGGGCACTTAAAGAAACTTGCAATCTTCAGGCACCTTATAAAATCCATCAGGGGCAGGGAACCAGAAGCCTGAGGAGTGGAAAAGGCATCCAACAATGTAGTAAGGATAGGAGGGCCAGCAGAAGGCCTAGGAAACTCCATTTGCAGAAGCTCACAGTACCTCCTCTGAACATCAGACTTCAGCACAATCCCACGTAAAAAAAACAAAACAAAACAAAACAAAACAAAAAAACAAAACAAAACAAAAAACCTCCATCATATGGGAAATTGTGTTAACAAAAGAAATCTCCTCAAAAAGGGATTTAGGGCTAACAGACTACTCTTCCTCAGAACCATAATCTAAGGGAGAAGGAATTTGAGAAGAATAAGTCTGGGATTCTTCATCAGAATCCTTATTTTCAATAGAGGAAATCTGCTTACTAGGCCTCTAAAGAGGGATAGAAGACCAAGGGGGAACAGGAACAGAAACTCCCTGACGAGGCTTCAGAGCAATAAGGGCATTAAACAGGCCTTGAGTAAAACTTTGCCATTCACTCTGAATATGTTTATTATCAGGAAAATATGCTTAGATTTTTGCTCTTTTTTTTAATGGGATATCAGCCTTAAATATCTTAGGAGGCTAAGACCCCTGAGGGCATTCTATCACTGCAGTCAGTATCTCTTCCTTTACCAAAATTTGAGGAACAACCCTAGGCCCTTCAGTAACTATCAGATGTGGCTCCCCACTGAACATCCAAAGTGGACGTCTGCAAGCCCTCCATGGACATGCACGAAGTTGGATCCATGCCGGCCCTATGAAGTGGTCGAGGCAGAGAAATCTGATTGAGAAACTGGACGGTTCTTTGGGCCTTCACCAGCCTCAAGAGAGAAGTCTGGCAGAGACGGTACAACAGAAGAACACGACCGAACTTTCTTGGTCGTCTTCTTCTCAAGACAGCTGACCCTTAGGACAGGAAGATCCTTCCATAGTGTCTTCAGCCAACACTGGTTTTCTAAATAAACTGCTAAGGAAGACAGCCAACTAGGTAACATCTTTGGAACAAAAGCCTGGCAAACAGCACAAGATGTATGGTCGTGGGAAGCACCTAAGCAAAATAAACACTGCTCATGACAATATTTATGGGCAATTTGTCTCCCACACTTGCATTTCCCCTTTCTGGATGACATAAACCAAACAATAAGAAAACAGATAAAAAGATCCCCCCCCCCCCCGCCAATGGGCCACTTATCTGAAAAACAGCTTGGTAATGAGCAGGTGAACGAGTGTTCAGACTGATGTTTGAAGACTACATTCGGACTGGCAGCAAAGTAGCTCTGAGGATGGTACATCAGATCACTTTTATGCCCTACGCTATTGCTTAGGAAGCATATGTGTGATGTACTGTGTACCCATTACAGTCTAAAGGCTTTGGTATACTGGCCAGATGTCAGGTTGTCCTTGGCAGGGGGATCCTTACTGTAAAGAATACTGCAAGAGTGATATGGAAGGACATCGATAGATCTGTGCTGTTTGTCTTCATCTGGTTCAACCTGTGGATTATCAGACCAGACTTGGATCTGACACCTGCCAAATCATTCATATTTTAACTTGCTGGGCTCCACCTCCCTTACCCACAACAGCCTAATCCTCAATCAACCCCTCAGATCAAGTTTGCTCCAGCTAAACAAGTTATAAACTACACTACTCCCAAAAAGGAGGATAAAGGACTCCAGGAACAAAGGTGATAGCAGTCTCCCTCACTCACTCATCTCAGATAAAGATGTTCACCAAATAAATAAGGTGGAAGCAGGAAGGGGAAAGGTTGAACCAGATGGAGAAGCAACACAGCTGTATTGTTATAAGTAAATAAATTTCATATCCAATGTCGTTTTCTCTGTCTAGCTTCAACCTGTGGGAACAGTCCCCAGCCATGTGAAAATCCTTAGGAGGAACTAAGGAAGGATATTCCACAATAGAGTGGAGAGCTAAAGGAAGCTCTGGACTGAATATCCAGCTTGTAATGAGAAACAAAGGTGTGATGACCCACCCAACTAACCCCTACACAAACCTCATCCAAGGATATTTTGGAAAAGAAAGTTATAGACAGAAGTAGCCACAGCTCTAGCAGAGTGACGTTTAGGTTTCCTAGGCAGGGACTTGCCTCTCAAAGCATAAACAGAGATACGGTCCGATAGCCACTTGGATAAAGTCACTTTCAACACAGGTCTGCCCAATTTAGATCTCAAAAAGGAAACAAACTGATTGGATTTTCTAAAGGTCTTGGGCTTGTCCAGGTAGAATCTCAATTGTCTATGCACATCCAAACAATGCAGAAAGTATTCACCGTTATTTGAAAAATTGGAGAAAATCACAGGAAAGTGAACAGAACTATGGAGATTACTCACAAAGGCCACCTTGGGCAGAAAAGGACGATTAGTGAGGAGAGAAACCCTATCTTCAGGAAACACCAGAGAAGTCAACAGCTTGTATTTGAAACTCTCCAAGCTGAGGTAGCAGCCACCAAAAACAAGGTTTTCCAAGATAAAGTCTAAAGTAGCAAAAGGTTTTTTTTTATTTTTTTTTTTTTTACTATATATGTTTTTATTATTTCAAATAAGATGTCATAAGAAACATTACATGAAATAAAGATAAATAACATATTTACAATTCTAAAACATGACTAACTTCAAACCATTATATAACTATTTACATTGGTGTCTATGCAAATAACATTGAAATTACATATTATATAAAGTTAGAAACATAAAATGATATATCTTCTTCGATCTTTTCAAGTATTTCCAGTACTTTCATCCAGGAGTAATAGTAAGAAGTAGATCTTTTAGTTCTGTTCTTCACTGTTAATATTTCCATGTGAGCAACTGTTGTTGTTAAATTCTCAAATTCCTTAAACATAGGAGAAGCCTCATTTTTCCAGTGTATAGTTATGATTTTACGTGAAATTGCCAATAGTGACCATAGGATTTTAGTGTCTTTTTTGGTACACAGTTTGGAATAGGAGAGTTGAATAAAATTAAAGACTTTGTTAACTGAAAATTATCATCATAAACAGTCTGAAAAAATAGTTAATGGATTTCCAGTACATAGTGAGACATATACATTCACAAAAAACATGCTGCCAATCTGCTTTTATCTTGGTATGGCATCTCCAACATTGATCTTTAACAGAATACATTATGGCTAACCTATGCGGTGTATAGATACTTCTGTGTAGATATCTCCAAGTGAATAATTGCCAGTATTTTGATAATGTAGAAAATTTGGAAGATTTTAGAATATTACTTTTTTCTTCTACAATTGGAGGATGGTTGTTTATTAAAGTATAACAATCCCAGTATGATTTTTCATGATAGTTTTTTTTTAACAATTTTATAGATATTAGACAAATAACCTGTACCCTGATAAGGCTGTTTTGTGATGAGAAAAAGGTATTCAATGAGTTTTGGAGTTTCATGTCTAACTGAAGGTTGCATTTGTTCTATTTTATTTATAAGAAAATGCCTTAGATTTTGTAAAAACAACCAATTGTCTTTATTTATATTATAATTATAAATGATCTATTCATTTGTTAAATTTTCCCCTTTCTCTATAAGTTGATGCCAAAAGAGTAATGTTTCTTCTTTAAGAATATTTATTTTAGATATTTGGAATGTATCTAGAATATCTGGTGTAAAAGCTATAGGGAAAATAAGAAAAATCCAAGAATTAATATTTGGTATTTTGTTTATATATGTTTTGAACACTGAAAGTGTATAGCTTATATAGTTTGATGGCAATTTATTAATATTATTCCTTTTCCCTACAAAATAATCTTTTAACATCCATATAAGGGGTGATGGTATTACTGTTAAGTTGTCTTGTATGTGATTATAATTGATTTCTATGTAAATCTGCTCATGGGCTTGTTTCTATAGGTGTGTATGAATTATTTAATTATAGTGTTATGTTTTTAATAACAGATGAGGTAATATATAAATCAATATCCGGTAAATTAATTCCACCGTCTTCCCAATCTGGTAAATGTTTATTTAAGGCTATATGGGGTTTATTTGGAAACCACAGAAAATTTAAAATTAGTTTATTGTATCTTTGAATAATATATTTGGGAGGTGGCAATGAAAAATTTTGCATTAAGTATAATATTTTGGGAAATATGATTATTTTAATAAGATATAATCTGTCTGCTGTGAAAAGATATATTTATTCCAGTAACCAATTGTTTGTTCTATTTTGACTAGTATTTTATTATAGTTAAATATTAGAGAGTCTGTTAATTCATTGAGTAGATTTATTCCCAGATATAATAATTTACTTTGTTACTATATATTTAGAAAATCTTTTGTTTATATTATTTTTTTTTACAATTACATGGCATAATTTTAGTTCTGTTTTCATTAAATTTTAAGCCTGAAATATTTTGAAATGTATTCATGGAGTTAAATAGAGCATTCAAAGACTCATTTGCATCTGAGAGCGTTAATAGTATGTCATCAGCAAAGAGTTGGATTTTAAGGTTTAACTTTTATTAATATAAATGCCCTTTATGTTATTGTTTGATCTGATTTGATTTGCAAAGGGTTCTATAAGTGTTTCAAATAACAATGGTGATAAAGGGCAACCTTGTTTAGTCCCCTTTTTGATTGTTATAGGGCCTGATCTATGTGAACCCAGTTTAACATATGCAGTAGATTTTTCATATAGTATTTGGATAAGATTACTAAAATTAGAAGGAAAGTTATATTCTTTTAAAACTAGTGAAAGAAAGTTCCAGTTAACCGAATCAAAAGCTTCATTAATATCTAATGAGATTACATTTAAATCTAGGACTTTACATTTGCTATAATCTATTAATGTTAGTATTATTTTAATATTATCTGAAGTATTTCTTCATTTAATAAAACCTGTTTGATCTTTGTGAATTAAGAAAGGAAGAAAGTGTTTGATCCTATCTGCGTATATAGCCATAAACATCTTATAGTTTATATTGAGTAATGATATTGGCCTATATGAGGAACACTGCTTCTCATCTTTATCTGGTTTGATAATTGGGGATATCAATGAATATTTCCAAGAGGGTGGTATATTCAAATCTTTATTGGCTATACCATATACTTTTAATAATAAGGATATGGCTTGATTGGGTATTAATTTATACATTTCTGGTAGCATATTGTCTGGGGCATGTGCTTTATTTGTCTTGAGCTTTTTAATTTGTGATTTTAATTCTGTCATATTGATTGGTTTGCTTATAATGTCTATTTGTTCTTGTGTTAATTTAATATGAATATTATTTTCTAAATATTTTTTTTATATCTTTACTAGGTGTATCTTGAGTGTTTATGGAATTTTCAATGTTAAATTGGAGTCTGAATGCTTCTAAAATATAATCTAGTTCTGTAACTCTTTTGTTAGTATTAGGAATAAATATTTATTTTATTTGCTTAGATTTAATTATTTTTTTGTTCTATTAGTTAAGTGTCTCAGGTGTGCTGAATTAGTAGAGTATGAGTTAAATTTTATCTTTTCTAAGTTAATCATAATCTTATGATGTAACAATTCTGTATACTTCTTATTGATTTGTGTAAGTTCTTGAACTTGAGTAGCATTAGCCTTTTGTATTTCCAGTTGCAATTTATCTGCTTTGCTTTGTAAGTCTAGCATATCTTGATTCCATAACTTCCTTTTATTTATGTACCAGGATAATATTTTCCCATATGTAACTGCTTTTAATGAATCCCAGACATATATTTCTGAAATATCTGCTGTGTAATTTATTTCTAGAAAGTTTTTGATTGTTTCTTCATAAAATTCTTTGAAATCTGTCAATTTTGTGATATAGGAAGGTATCCTAGTAATGGGATTTGAATAAAATGGTGTAAGCTCTATCTCAAAGACTATGGCATTATGATCAGATAAGGGACAATTTATAATTTTGACTTTGCCAATTTTTGTTATTAGGTCATTGGCAACATATATTCTATCAATTCTAGAGTTAGTTTTATATGTATGAGAATAAAATGTGAAGATTAGTGAGTCTGGTTCTGCAAATTCATTTATATCTTTTAAATACAATGTATCTATAAATTTTGATAGTGCTTTAGAGATAGGTTGTTTTCTTCTTTTAGATTTAGAATCTGTATCTTTTTCATGCATTATACAGTTGAAGTCTCCTGCCAATATCAGGCTACCCTTAGTTAAATGAATTATCTCTTCAAAGTGCTGTTTAACTGTTTTTAATCCTAATCCTGGGATCCAATATAGATTTACTAACGTATAGATTCTCTTATTTAATTCTAATGAAGCTAGACAAAACATACCTGATGTATCTTGATGAGTAGTAATTATTTTAGGTGTTATAGTTGAGTTGCGAAGTAGTATAGCTACTCCTCTTTTTTTTCTTTTGTATTGAGAGTTTATTAGTACTGTGTAATTATTAACATTTAAGTTGTTTATATCTCTATCTAATAAGTGTGTCTCTTGTAAGAAGACTATTTGTGGTTTATGTAAGTTTATGTACTTGAATAGGCTTCTTCTTTTATTACTATTATTTAGACCATTAACATTTATGGATAAACATTTCATTTCTTAGTTTTGAGTTTGTTTTATGTGTGAGTTTATGTAAATATTGTTTATTCTTAGTTCCATCTTGGATACATAATTCAAAAAGTTTTTCTTGTATGATTTTTGCATGTTTCTGAGTGACACCAAAGTGATAGAATAAAAAAAAAACAAAAACAAAGAACTTCCAGACTTGTAATTCTTAACCTTAAAAACCATTCCCTATCGCTATGAGGTAATATACCTCTTTGTTTGGTTAGTGAATCTAACCAAACAAACTTTCTAACCTCACAAATAATATTTGGATCAGTTTCTCTTATCCTCTCAGTTTTTTTAAATAAAGATAACTGAATAATATATTAAGATAATCTAATCAGCTAAAATATATAAATATATTCTTTACTCATCTTATTGTAATTCAATAATACTTATTTCTAATCAGGTTTCAAAAAGGTACAAATATTTAGATTAAGGTAGTATCATTTCAAAATAGTTTAGGGTATTAATAAACAATGTTAAAATCTATAACTGTATAGATCTGTATACATCTGTTGAAAACTATTTACTGACATTACTGTATAATACAATACCATTGTTGTGTAAATGTTTTAGACTACTTAAGTCCGAAACCAGTGTTTAAATTAGTATTTGCAAAGTCAAACTGGAATAAAAACATGAATAGTTCTGAAACCACATCATATTTCATTTTTAACAAACTGAAATGCAATACAATGTACAAGTATATTAATATTTCTTTAGTCAACATTAAATATGTTCCTCTGACTGCATTTTTCAGCTTTTCAAAGACAATTCCCATGGCTGGAGACAACAAGATCAAAATTTAGACATCTCCCTTATCCAAGAGACTACTTATAATGTTGTTACTTGATTAAGTGTTTTGTTGTTAACACTTTTATCAACTTTCAGAGGGACTTTGTATAATCAAAAAGACACAGTACAGAGGTAAAACTACAGTGCACTTGACCACATTTTCAAAGCAAACATCTATGTATATCACATATTAACTCTTACAGCTTAGACTGACACTTAACCAGTGAGTTTATCTGCTGACAATAAGTGCTGGAGATATCATTTTGGCTTGCTTAACACCAGTAATTTAATCTTATGACTGAATAAAAGTTAAGAATTAAACATCCAGAGCTTCTCATTATAGTATTTAAAAGTATACTGGAGAACAAATAAAAATAATGCAAGCTGCTAAAATTTAAACTATTACGTATGAAAATGTTACAGGTTAAAATTCCTAACCCACTTTGCAGTAAATAGACAAAATGTATTTAAACTATGGGGTAATACCTTTATTACGTCAAAAAAGGTGTTTAAGAAGCTTGTTTTTCCTCTAACATCAGAGGATAGCTATGGTGACCCATGCACTGCAAGAGTATTATTTATCCTGGTAAATGCTTTATGACTGTATATAGAAATATTTAATTAAAATAATTAACTGGCATTACAACAATTTTTCTCAGAAATGTTGTTTTACAGTGAATGACTAGATAGAAAGCATCATTGAGAGGATACATTTATCAAATGTCAACTGCTTTAGCTATAAGTGTCCCCTCAAATGAATCCCTGATGAATTTACTGTTTACTAAACTTGCAGACTAATACTGGCGTCTTTTCATGTAGTCATATTGGAACATGAAAATACAGGTCTGCTGATCAGGAACAATCAGGCTCTCAACTGCTAGACAATGCTATACATTTGTCTGCAGAAAAGTTTGAGAATTACGGTTGCATTGTCAAGCATTTTTGTTTACACTAACAGTAACATGATATACCCACATACACTAGTACTATGTCATTCTTGATAATGTAAAAAGCCAGGTAATATTATAAGAAGGATGAAGCCACAGCCAGGTAATATAATAAGAAGAGTACAGCCGCAGTCATTATTCAGATAAGTAAATGGGAACAGCATGAGCCATCTAAGGATGGACAGCTCGCTGAGTACCTGCCACAATGTATGTTCATAATGCATGGTAACTTAGTAATAAATTAGGGTGTGGGCTAAGCCTCTCCCTCTTCTACTCAAATTGGATTTAATACAATATGTGTGTAGAACACAGATGCTTCGACAAAGTTCAAATCTATAATGGGATATAAATATTGTATAATTGACACATTGGGTTAAATCCTCTGTTGTTATGTTACTTATTATAGTTGTTTATATGATTATTGCGTTTACTTTCTCTAACTAGTATATTATACTGTTATTTAAATGCTTGATTTGCTAAATGTACATTTAGCCTTCTTGTTGCATCCCATTTGTCCACTTGAGGGCATATTTTGGTAGCAGGACATTAGTAGTATTTTGTAGGAGCACCAGTGTGGCAAATGGCAATTTTCCTTAAAATAAACCTGTCCGTTGCTTGAGATTTACTAGTTTATTTAGAGAATTTGTAAAACAGCAGTGATTTTATTCGCTGATGATTAATTTCTGCTCTTTAAACTCTGCTGTACAAAACATAGTAAGGGATAGCTAAAATGTCTGGAAAACTAAACTGACAGAAAGACAAGTAGATATATGTTCTTATCTGTCAAGGTGCTAGAAGACCGCAGTAGCCATAAGCAGAAAGTGCTTCAAAAAATATATATCTGTGTATATTTAGATGAACCTCATATATTATTTACGTTTCCTTAGAAGGAATTTAGATTCCTGTATCTTTAAATGTGAACCTACGTCAATTAGAAAGAGTCAGGGGATGGCGTACACAAGTAAATGTGACAAGCAATAAGTAACTCGAGTTTCTAGTGGTGTTTGTGGCTGTTAAATTGTCTCGAGAACCAAGTGGGAAAAGGTATTTTTCTTTTCCCTTCTCTTACTTTGTGACAAACTCATGTAGTGTGCACACGAGTACTCTAGTTTGCGGAGTAGTGTTCACAACTATCAAACTTTGCATTTTAAACAAGCTATGCCTTATTTCTCTACAAAAGAAAAGACAACAGGATATCTAAGCTAGTCACAAGCATCTCTTAACTCTGGATGTCCGGAGCCACAACACACCTGACTTATAGCCTCATAATATCACTTAAAACATATTTTTTCACTGGACTATATCAGTATGTGCATATGGGTCAAAGGCAGAACATCTTTTAAGATTATTTAAAGTAAAGTAGTCTTATAATACATCTAAACTGAAATACTTCATTTCAAAAGCAACACATTTCCGCCCAGCATTAGCGTTTATCCAAACAGGGACACTTTTAACTTATAAAAAGTAATGCTGTCAGGGATGTAACTGATAAGTTATATAGCAGCCATTACTATACCTATTAAGCAATATAACCATATACTGATTAAAGTATTATAAGTTAATAAAGATTTTATAAAAAGAAGAGAAAAATAAAAACAACAAAACACAGAGAGAAAATAAATAAATATACAAATAAATAAATAAATAACTATTTGGGAACATTATTATGCACTGATTACTCTAAGAATATGAAAATAATAGATGGATAATAATGAAAAACAGAGTAATGTTTAAATTATGCTTAGTATAGTGATGTGATTTGAGATAAATGTATCTGAATTTATGCTAATTTTGACATTTAAAGTATAATTGAAAACAGTACCTGTTTCGGTGTAACTTGAAGACAGTGAGAACTTTTCTTTTGTTGTTAGTATTATTATTTAGATTTTTACAGAATATAACATATGTAAGATTATTTGTCCTTTAGTTTTTTTTTTTCTTTTGCTCAACAGTTTTCCAATTATTTACTTCAGCATTTTTTTTTGGTGTACTTATTGTCCAGTCCATAGATTCTTCATGTGTTAGGATGTTGTTGTTGGTAAGGTATTTTATTGCTGAATCTACTGTTTCAAAGATTTTTATTCCATTTGGTAGAAAAACTCTAAGTCTTGCTTGGAATAAAAGATGGACTTTCAGTTCCTTTTTCTTCAAGGTTTTTATTATTGGTAGAAATTCTTTTCTTTTTTAAACCACCTTTGTAGAATAATCATTGTCAAATCTTATTAATGAATCATTGCATTTGATGGGAGAATTTGCCCAAGCATTTCTTAATACAAGATCTTTATCTTGTGTAGAAAAAAGTCTCACAATTATAGATCTCGGCTTGTTCTTACCCGGAGAAGAAGCATTTCCAGAAGCTGCTAGTGATCTATGCGCACGTTCTATACCATATGAAAGAGCTTCAGGTATTTTTGTTACATCTGGTATCCAGGTGGTAAGAAAGTTTATCATTTTACCCCCTTCAGATTTTTCTGGTAGACCATATATTCTATTATTATTTCTTCTTGTTCGATTTTCCATATCAAGCTTTTCTAGTAAATATGTGTTCTGTTGAAGTAAGAATTCAGTTTGTTGTTCTTCTATTTGGACTCTAGTGTCAATGTCACTTAAAGGACCACTACGGGCAAATGATGAAGAAAACAAATATTTTTTATCTTGCCATGATTTACTACACCTCCCAAAGCTGCCTTCAGCAAAATAAGTACACATTCCTAATTTTGCTTTTACTCTTGTCTGCCCTCATGGGGGCAGACATGGTGATTCCTTTGTAAAGCTAAATCTGTCCTATAATGCAGACTGTGAGGACAAATAGCCCTACCATTTGTTGTCAGACTAGACTTCCATTCACTTACAATGGAACTCCTGAAAAAAACTGCCAAGTTTGAGAGTCTGCAGCTCGTGTCATTGACTGGTATGCGCTGAGTTTTACAAATGTTGTTCCTACTGATGTGCTACACATTCACTGAAAGAAAAGTACAGTTTTGTACCTACCATAAATGTAGATGTCCGAGAGGTATGCATCTGCAGTCCTAACATATGGGTTGTCCTGCCTCAGGCAGCCCTTCGGTCGGCCGGATTCCAAAGTCTGGGTCTGGCCTCGGCTGATGTCGCACTTCACCCGACGTCATAGCTGCTGTGAATTGGGTATAAAGGCATCAGCCGACGCCATTTTCCTCAGTGTTTCTTGCCCCAGATGCCAGGTGCCCTCTAGGAAGGCTAAATTTGGATAAATGCAAAAGATTCCAAATAGTAGAGAGCAAACAATATAAGCATGTATATACATATATACAAACAAATACACCATAACAGATTCCCCCAGCTAGCTACAAGATGGGCAAATACCCTAGGAGTACCACAGAGGGGAAGGAGGGTGGGTAATCCTGACTGCAGATGCATACCTCTCGGACATCTACATTTATGTTAGGTACAAAACTGTACTATGGCCTTCAAGGATGCATCTGCAGTCCTAACATATGGGTAGAATACCATAGCCAAACTGGGGGAGGAGGCACTAAGATGATTATGGTGTAGTTAAGATCCCTTGCAAAACAGCAGTTGCAAAACCTGCTTGGGATCTGGAGTATAAAGGTAGATTATAATGCTTGGCAAATGTATGCACGGAGCTCCAAGTAGCAGCCTCTAAAAAGTCTTTGGTAGCCACTCCTCGTAGGAAAGCTGTAGTAGTGGCTGTAGCCCTTGTGGAGTGAGGTCTGATGTTTTCTGGAGTTGTCTTCCCATGAAAAGAGTAACAAAATCTAATGCAATTTCCTATCCATTTTGAGATTGTCTATTTTGAAAATGCTTTTCCTTCCATTCCTGTTGCATATGCTACCAAAAGCTGGTCAGTTTTTCTGTTGGTCTTGGTTCTGTCCAGATAGTAGCGCAATTGCCTGTGCACATCCAAGGTATGTAGTAATCTTTCCCCCCTGTTCTATGGGTTGGGGAAGAATGCTGGTAGGTGGATTGCTTGGTTCAATGATACCCTGGAGACCACTTTTGGCATAAAAGTAGGGTTGGTTCTCAAGGACACTCTATCCTGATGGAAGATAAGGAAGGGCTGTACTGCCATTAATGCCTGTAATTTAGAAACCCTTCTTGCTGAAGTGATTGCAAGCAGGAAAGCAGTTTTCCAAGATAAGAACTGTAATTCTGCTGTTGCTGCTGGCTCGAAAGGGGGAAGTGTTAACTTTTCCAACACAAAGTTAAGGTCCCATGTAGGCAAAGGTGGCTTCCTTGGAGGCTTTACATTTTTAATTCCTCTCAGAAACTGCCTGAGTAGAGGATGAGAGAAGACTGGAGGATCCATGTTGTATTCTGCTGAAAATGCTGATGCATGAATCTTAATGGAGGAGTAAGACAGGCCATTGTGGAAAAGTTCTGCTAAGTATTCCAGGATGTTAGCTATGTTTGCTAGTGATACATTTTCTCCTTTTGCTGCACTCCAAATGAGGTATCTTTTCCATTTGGCTGAATAAGTCTTCCTTGTGGAGGGTCTGCGAGCCTCCAGGATAATGTCCTTAACCCTCTGAGATAAATCTGGGTTATTTTGTTTTATGAAATGTTCCAGGCAGCTAGCTGTAGTGTTTTCAAGTTTGGATGTAGGATCTTGTAGTTGTTCTGTGTTAGCAGTAAAGGAACTAGAGGTAGAGGCCATGCGTGTGTCCGAGACATACTCCTCAGTAGCGAGTACCAATGCTGCCTCGGCCAGTCTGGAGCTATCAGGATGATCCTTGGGTGGTCTTCTTTGATCTTCAGTAGCACTTTGTGCATCAAAGGAAGAGGTGGGAATGCATACGCTGTCAGGTTTTCCCAAATGAAGGATAGGGAGTCCACCTTCCAAGCAAGAGGGTGGTATGTCCTTGTGCAGAATTTCCTCAATGGGTGGTTGTGTGGGGATGCGAACAGGTCTATTTCTGGTAGTCCCCATTTCTTTGTAATGGTTTTGAAGATGTCTGGATGCAGCATCCATTCGTGGGCATCCGTGGTAGTTCTGCTTAAGGTGTCTGCTAGTATATTTTCTTTTCCTGGCACAAATTTGGCCTGGAGTTGAATGTTGAGGTTCAGGGCCACATTCCACAGGTCCATTGCCATCCGGCATAGAGGATATGAGTGTGTGCCTCCCTGTTTGTTGATATACCACATGACTGTGGTGTTGTCCGTCCTTATCAGCAAATGACCCTGTTGAAGAAAAGGTCTGAATGTCTGTAGTGCCTGTTTCACTGCCAGCATCTCTTTTAGATTTATGTGAAGGTTCAGCTGGTCTTGTGTCCATAGGCCTTGTATACACTTGTCCACCATGTGTGCCCCCCAGCCTAGGTCTGAGGCGTCCGTGGTGATGGTCTGGCTTGGGTGAGGTTTGTGGAAAGGCAGTCCTGTGTTCATCTGACAGGCCTGAGCCCACCACAGGAATTCTTGTTTCAGGCATGGAATTATTGGAATCTGGGCTTCTAGACTGTGCTTGTGTTGAGACCATACATTCCTTAGGTACCATTGCAACTTCCTCATATGCAGCCTGGCATGTGGTATCAATATTATGCAGGATGCCATGTAACCCAGGGCTTGCAGGGCTTTCCTTGCTGTAAGCTGGTTCTGTGTTGTTAATGCCATGAAATAGAGTGGTAGTTGCTTTTGCTTTTCTGCTGTGAGAAATGCCATCTGATTTGATGTGTCCAGTTCTGCACCCAAGAATGTTATCCTTTGGGATGGTACCAGCCTTGACTTTTTCATATTGACTGTGTATCCCAGGGCTTGCAGTAGTTGTATAACCTTTTCCAAATCTTTTGTTAATTTGGTCTTGTTGTCCGCTTGTATTAGGCAGTCGTCCAGGTATGGATAAATCTGAATTCCCTGAAGCCTGCAATGAGCAATTACTGATGCCAGGCATTTCGTGAATAGTCTGGGCGCAGTAGATAAGCCAAAGGGCAATGCTGAAAATTGATAATGCTCTGATCCTGCAAGAAATCTGAGGTATCTTCTGCAATCTGGTCGTATAGGGACGTGCAGGTATGCCTCCTTGAGATCTAGAGTCACCAGCCAAGACTCCTTGCCCAGCATGGGAAGAAGTTGCTGTAGGGTCAGCATTTTGAATTTTGGAACAATGAGATATGTGTTCAGAGCGGACAGGTCGAGAATAGGCCTCCATTGGTTTTCTTTTCTTGGTACCAGGAAAAGTCTGGAGTAAAATCCTTGCCCTTGTTCCATGGGAGGTACCTTTTCTATAGCTCTCATCCTTAGTAGGTGGTTGATTTGTCCTAGAGCGTTTGTTTTTTGGTTTGGTGGTAGGTTTGGCATTCCTCTCTTCTTTGGTAGAGTGTGGAAGTGAAACCTGTAGCCTTTGTCTATGGTCTGTAAAATCCATTTGTCTCCTGTAATGTAATGCCAGTTTACGGAAAATAAGGCTAGCTTTCCGCCTAATGGTGCTTCCAGTTGTTCCCTGGTAGGCGGTATCAGAGCCAAGTCATTGTGTCTGTCCTGTGGAAGTGGTCGTAGCTGGATCTGTGGCAGTACTTCTCTGGTTGTTAGGCTGCCACGGACGTCCCCTGTAGGCACCTCTGGATTGACCTCTGCCTCTTGGGCGCCTATTTCTGCCTCTCTGTGCTCTGGAGGTATCTGGAAAGGACCAATTCTTCGAAGGCCAATTTCTACTAAACCTTGGAGGTTGGACCTGTAAGAAATCCTTGACTGTTTGGACAGATTTTGCTTTTTCTTCCACCTTCTTTAGCACTTGCTGTGCAGGGGAACCAAACAAACTTTGTTTCTCCATGGGAGCATCTAGGAGCTTTGACTTTACATGGTCTGGTAAGGATTGTTCTTTTAACCATGCTTGCCTTCTAATCACTGTTCCAGTCATAGCTGATCTAAAGGAAGCCTCCAGTGCATCATAGCCGCATTTTAAGGAATGATTACTGACCTGCTGAGTGTTGTGTACCAAATCCTGAAGGGACTTACGGTCTATAGGTTCAGGAGAGGACAGTTTTTTATTTAGCTGGTCTAACAAAAATTCCTGATACTGAATCATGTGGAATTGACAGTTTAAGGCCCTAGCCGAAAGAGTAGCAGAAGTATAAACTTTTTTACCCCATCTCTCTAATGCTCTAGATTCTCTTTCAGAGGGGAGGGGGTTTCTGGCAGAGGCAGCTGCTACAGCTTTGGGGCCCTGTGAAATGGTTTCAGGATCTGCAATAGGAGCCTTATACAAGTGAAAGTGCGTGTCTGGGACCCTGTAATATCTGTCAGGCTTGGCAGGGGCCGGGGGAAGAGAGTCAGGGGCAGTACAAGCATCATTATATGCATCATCAACAACTGTTAGTACTGGAGGAATGGCTAAAGGCCTATGCTGTGGTAAATGTAAAAAGGTCCTTAGCCTTTTCCTTGAATCTGAAAAATCCTGGCCCTGCCATTGAAAATGCTCTCTCATAGCATGTAAGGTTTCCCGAAAAGAAAATTCCTCAGGAGGAGAGGCAGAAGGAATGGAGTCTTCTGCATCCGAATCCTCATAAGGGGAATATGGGCCTTCTGGAGGTTCTGAGATTTCTGAATCATTCGAGGAATAGTCTGTTGAAACTGGATCTGGGGGCTCTGCTCTAGGCCTCTTCTCAGGAGGGGGTTGAGAGGCCCTGTCAGGGTGAGGTTGGGATCCCCTGATCAAAGAAATGAGATCCTCAGCCAGGCTGAGCATTTGGGAACTAGAGGTAGGCCTGTGTGAGGGAGTTTTAGCAGGCAAGGCCTTAGAAGATTTAGCTGCTTTAGCCCTAGAAAAAGCCTTGATAGACATAGATGCAGGGGGCCTAGCAGCTCCACGTGCAGGAGTAGATATGTCTAAAGGAATAGTATCTGATAAATCCTGGGTAACTGCTACAGCAGGGGAAATTTCAGTAGCAGATTCAGCCATGCTGTGTGAGGCCTCGGCTATAGGAGGCATGCTTTCGGCCGAAGGAAGAACCGTGGACTCGGTTTCAGCCGAAACAGAGACACTCGCGGTTGGCTTAACCGTGGTTTCGGCCGAAACCGCGGACAGCGAGTGTCGGTCCTTTTCCTTACGCTTTTTAGGTAATTGTGAAGTCGGAGTCTCCGACGGCATTTTGTAAGCAAAAGCGGGACCAAAAAAACTCCTCTGCAAACTCCGACCGACGTCTAAGTGTCCGTCGGTTGAAGGAAGCACAGGCTAGACAAGCTGCTACGTCGTGGTCTGGGCCTAAGCAAGGAAGGCAGTAAGAGTGGAAATCCTTATGAGGTATTTGTTTCCCACAAGTTAAACAGTTATTTACTTTTTCTGACATCGGCTGAGGCAAGAAAGAGTCCCCAATGGGGTACTTAGTTTTTTAGAAGTCTTCGGTAGTAGTAATCTCTGGATCTGACCGACCAGCACTTGCGAACAGCTTCTGCTTCGGGCACCGTGCGGCAAGAAAGACTGAGGAAAATGGCGTCGGCTGATGCCTTTATACCCAATTCACAGCAGCTATGACGTCGGGTGAAGTGCGACATCAGCCGAGGCCAGACCCAGACTTTGGAATCCGGCCGACCGAAGGGCTACCTGAGGCAGGACAACCCATATGTTAGGACTGCAGATGCATCCTTGAAGGACATCTTGCAAAAGTGTCAACAAATTACTGAGATAAAAAATACTTTTTACAAGGAGCAGTTTTGCAAGTTTCAGTTCCTGGCCAGGTTACTCCTCCCATCTCCTCTCCTTCAGTGGGCTACAGTTTCACATTTCCAGCTTTGCTAGATTCAACTATTTAGTCAGCTTTGCAAAACAATAGAAATAAAAAATAGCCTGGTGTGCCACTAAAACTGTTCCCTTGTATGTCTCTTCACTTCTGAATAGCAATTCCCAAGAACAAGAAAAAAAAAAGCAAACTCATCAGTCCAGAGTTTAGGCTAGTCTATCCATTTTTTAAAATGTGCACAGTAAAATATTCAACTTGTAATGCATTTTGGCTGCTGACATGGTTATCTTTACATAGTTATTCTCTTATAGTATAACCTGAACTTACGGTATTTAATGATAAATTTTACAACAATTCTCAGTTTCTTAACAATGACCTCCCAAGCCTCTGATGTGACCTAGTACTTTCTTACTATTGCTTTATGTAGTTTGTCTTAGTTGTATACTTGTAGTGTGTTTCTCATCCTCTCAACAACATACTCCTGGAGAAGCATATACTTTTACTGAAAGAGTACCAGCAGCTGTAGCAGTGATACCACACTCCAAAACAATGCGCTCAAACATAGTACTGACAAACACAAGGGAATGTACATGTCTGAATCAAGCAGTGATGAAATTGCTAGGGACTTCACTGAGCAAAATTTTACTCTTAATTTCCCCATTTCATAATGCATAACATTCGCACCACACTTATAAAGGCACACCTCCACCTTCCACAAACACAGCAACCCACAGCCACACAACTGCTACGGTTACTCCCTTCAGTTATTGCAAGCCAAGAATAACACTTTTTAATAAGGATACCTACCAGACAAGTCTGCATAGTGCACTTGGTCTACCTGCATCATCGCAGCTCCCCCCCCCCCCCCGCAACTGCAACATTGCCAGATAAAGCCACTGCTACAGTCCGGTTTCTCCCTACCGTTATTGCAAGCCAAGAATAACACAATTTAATAAGGATACCTACCAGACAAGTCTGCATAGCACACTTGGTCTACCTGCATCATCGCAGCTCGGCCCCCCCAGCAACTGCAACATTGCCAGATAAAGCTGAAGTCACTCCTGCCCTGAAGACAGTGCGCCAGGGGTATAAAGACCTCAGCCACAGTTTTTCTTGCCCCAGATGTCAGGTGCCCAAAAATACAGGCCAAAAGCTTAATCAAAAAGAATAAGCAAACACAAACCAGAACATTCCCAAATGTCACCAGCAAAAATACCTCGGAGAAAAAAGAAATGTCAAGGAGAGACAGACAGCACTCAAAGAACAACAAAAGAGGGGACAGGAGGGAGAGTAACCCAGACTGTAACAGTGAACATACTCGAACATCTACATTTATGGTAAGAGTACACAACTGTACTATGTTCTTCGTGGTTCACTGTTACAGTCATTACTGTAGGGTTGAATCCCAAAACTAAGAAAGGGTGGATGGAGAAGTAACAGAAGGGGCAGCCACAAAACCCTGCAGGACTGCAGAGGCAAAACCTGCCCTAGATTTAGAATAGAGAGGGAGATTGTAGTGCTTAGAAAAAGTATGCACAGAACTCCAAGTTGAGCTTCTAAGATCTCCTTGGTAGGAACTCCACTGAGAAAAGCTGCCGAAGTGGCAGTAGCTCTGGTAGAATGTGTTCTGACATTAACAGGAACAGGCTTACCATGATGAGAGTAACAGAACTTGATGCAGTGGGCAATCCACTTAGAAATAGTCTGCTTAGTGATTGCTCTCCCCTATGAGGTAGAAGCATAAGCCACAAACAATTGGTCTGATTTCCTGAAAATCTTGGTCCTGTCCAGGTAAAAACGAAGCTGCCTGTGTATATCTAAAGAATGCAAAATACTTTCCTCTTCACTTTGAGGATTAGGATAAAAGGTAGGCAAATGAATAGTCTGATTCAAGGTTACTTTCGAAACCACCTTAGGCATAAAGATGGGAATTAGTCCTCAGGGACACCCTGTCCTGATGAAAAATAATAAAGGGTTCTACAACCAAGAGAGCTTGCAATTCCGAAACTCTTCTGGCAGAGATAATGGCTAAAAGAAAAGCAGTTTTCCATGATAAAAACTTTAAATCTGTGGAAGCTGCAGGTTCAAAAGGAGATAGTTAACTTTTCCAAAACAAAGTTGAGATCCCAAATGGGAACTGGTGCTCTTAAAGGAGGGCTTATATTCTTCGCCCCTCTCATATATTGCTTAAGTAACGAATGAAAAAAGATTGGGGGATCCGTATTGTAATGTGCAGAAATAGCAGAAGCATGAATTTTGATAGATGAAAAAGATAGGCCCTTATGTAACATCTCTGTTAGGTATTGTAAAATCAGAGGAATGTTTGGAACTGCAGAATCAAAACCCTGGGCCTGAGTCCAGGAGCAAAATCTTTTCCATTTACCTGCATAAGATTTCCTGGTGCTGGGCCATCTAGCTTCAAGAATTACATCCAGTACCTGTTTGGTAAGGGTAGAACTGTTTAAAGACCCTGAATCCGCCAGGCTGCTATATTCAGAGTTTTGACATGGCTGTGCAGGATCTGGCCGTCTTGTTGAGGCAGTAGATGTGGAAGTTGTGGCAAAATCCAGGATGGATCCTGAGCCAGGTTCATCAGGGTGGAATACCAGAATTGCCGAGGCCAGTTGGGAGCCAGTAAAATCATTCGCGGCCTGTCCTGTTTGATTTTCAGAAGTACCCGAGGAAGAAGAGGCAAAGGAGGAAAAGCATATACTGAGAGGTGCTTCCAACTGAATGAAAGAGCATCCACTTTCCATGCTAGCTTGTGGTAGGTCCTCGTGCAGAACGTTTGAAGTTGATGGTTTTGGGGAGATGCAAAAAGATCTATGTCCGGGCACCCCCACGCCTCCGTTATCATCCTGAATATCCGAACATCCAACATCCATTCGTGTGGATCCAAAAGAGTTCTGCTTAGACTGTCCGCCAGAGTGCTGTCCTTTCCTGGCAAGAATTGAGCTAGTAAGTCCACCTTGTTGGCTAGTGCTGTGTTCCCCAGAGCCATGGCCAAACTGCACTGGGGGTAAGAATGAGAGCCTCCCTGCTTGTTTATGTACCACGTCACCGTAGTGTTGTCAGTCTTTATCAGTAATTGCCCCAGTAGAATAAGATCTTTGAAGGCTGTCAGGGCATTCTGTACAGCTAGCATCTCCTTCAAATTTATGTGCAGATGCATTTGGTCCTCTGTACAGGCACCCTGAAGACATTTCCCTTGCATGTGGGCTCCCCATGCATGATCCGAAGCATCCATCGTTATGACTTGATTGGCTGGAATGGGACAGAAAGGCCTCCCCTTGTTTTGGAGACAGCCTCGGCCCACCAAAGAAACTCCTGCCGGAGACCAAGCAAAATTGCGATCACTATTTCCAGACTGTGGCAATGCTGAGATCATACACTCGAGGTACCACTGTATCTTCCACATATGCAGCCTTACATATGGTATTAACAGAATGCAGGATGCCATGTAACCCAGAGCCTGCAGAACCTTTCTTGCAGACAGCTGACTCATTAAAGCCAGATTTTTGAAATAAGAAGCCAGTTGCACTTTTTTGTCTGGTGTCAAATAAGCCATCTGGGTTGTAGTGCTCAGAAGCACACCCAGAAAACTAATTTGCTGCATGGGCACCAGGTTTGATTTCTTTAGGTTCACCGTGAACCCTAGGCACAAGAGAAGATGCTGCACAAATGTTAGATGCTGAATCCCTTATCATGAAGGGATTCTCATCTAGATCAAGGGAGGTCATAGTCTCCCTATACTCATCACTCATCAGACCAATGATTGAGTATAATGCCCCATTCGGAATGTATCTGACCCGACACTTGCAGCAGCTGGAGAGGCCACAAAAGTTCCTCACCAAAAGGATAAAGGGTCTCAAACATCTGTCCTATGCTGCCCGACTGAAAGAACTCCAGCTCTATTCAGTCGCTTACCGCTTGCTCAGAGGTGACCTTTGCCTAACATACAAGGCCATGTCAAACCCAGATTTGATGAATATGCTTCACCTCAAAAAATCTAGATCCGTCAGAGCCACAAGGGCGGGAGACTTAAACCTCGACACGGCTATTAATAGGACGTGCTGGAGGGATAGATTCATCACCCAAAGACTCCCTATGCTGTGGAATAAAATCCCGGTATATGTGAGGCAGAGCACCTCGCTGGCCTTGTTCAAGAGAAATCTTGACCAATGGATGGGAGATCGCAGATATACCCCAGGGATTACCTCAGTGTCACTGCTCAACAGAGGCACGGCAAAATAATGGGTATAGTTCCCCATACTAAAGGGGTGGCGTAAGCCACAAAACTATGGGCTAGGCTTGTAAATGCCCTCGGGCAGATAGCCTAGTATGAACCTATGAACCTAAGTAAAGTCTCCTTGTCGTCCACTTGAATGAGACAATCGTCCAGATAAGGGTATATTTGAATTCCCTTCTGTCTGCAAATGCCATTACTGGTGCCAGGCACTTTGTAAAGACCCTGGACGCAGTAGATAAGCCAAAGGGCAGCACAGAGAACTGGTAATGCCTCAAGCTCGCTTTGAATCTCAGGTACCTTCTGCACTCTTGCCGTATGGGAATATGCAGGTAAGCCTCCTTCAAGTCCAAAGTCACCATCCAAGCGTTCTTGCTCAGCATAGGCAGCAGCTGCTGCAGAGTGAGCATCTTGAATTTCGGAATTTCTAGGAAGGTGTTCAATACGGAAAGGTCCAGGATTGGTCTCCATGTGTTTTCCTTCCTGGGAGCCAGGAAAAGTCTTGAATAAAACCCTTGCCCCATTTCTGAATCTGGTACCAAACCTATGGCCCTCATATCCATGAGGGACCGAACGTGCCGTTGTGCTCTGCCCATTGATGCTTTGGCAGATCTGGCCATCCATTTGATCTTGGCAAGGTATGGAAATGAAACCTGTAACCCCTTGAAACTATGTCCAGAACCCATTTGTCTTGGGTTATGCGGCTCCAATTGTGATAAAAAAATAGAGATTTTTCCTCCCAAAGGTGCATCCAGGAGGGATGCCCCTGGAGCTAGTAAGGGAGAGTCATAATGGCTGTTTCCTGTAAGGTTATGACCTGTCTTCCCTTCCCTTGGGAGAGGAGGCACTCCACTGCTTATTTCTGAAAGGGGGCTGTGCCTGACCCCTACCTCTGGAATGCCTGTATCTGCCCCTCTGAGGTCTGTCTGAGCTCGGAAAGGACCAAGGTTTAGCTGGCCAATTCCTGCTAAATCTAGGGGGTTGTACCTGAAGAAAATCTTTAACCGTCTGCATAGATTTGTCTTAGTCTTCCATTTTCTTCAATACTTCCTCTGCTTTGGCCCCAAAGAAAACATTGTGTTGCAAAGGGGCATCTAAAATCTTTGCTTTAACCTGCTCAGGCAAACTTTGCTCCTTTAACCAAGCATGCCTTCTAATAACTGCGCCAGTTGCTGCAGCCCTGCAAGAAGCCTCCAAAGAATCAAAACCACAGTGCAGGGTATGTTTACCCACCTGCTCAGTAGCATGCAATAAATCCTGTAATTCCTTATTGTCTGCACCACCAGAAACAGCAGACATCTTTTGCTTTAACACAGACAAAAGGTATTGCTGATATTTTAACATATGAAATTGACAATTCAAAGCTCTAATAGACAATGTAGCACAAGTATAAACTTTTTTGCCCCATCTTTCCAAGGCTCTGGACTCTCGGTCAGAGGGAATAGGATTCTTAGCAGAGGCTGCTTTAACACCCTTCGGGCCATGAGAAATAGTTTCTGGATCAGCTGAAGGATTCTTAAGATATTTGTGGGAATCTGGAACCCTATAATACCTATCCGGTTTGACAGGAGCAGGAGGAAAAGAATCAGGAGAGATACCTCTGTAAAAACATCATCCACAATGTCCAATACAGGGAGAAAAGCCAGGAGTCTATGCTGTGGAAGCAGAAGAAAATCCCTAAGCCTTTTCTTAGATTCAGAGTATTCCTGCCCTTCCCAGTGAAAATGCTCTCATGTCATGCAAGGTTTCCCCAAATGAATAATCCTCAGGAGGAGAGGCCGAAGGGAAGGGATTCTTCAGCATCCGAATCCTCATAAGGAGGGAAGGAATAATCCTGCTCAGAAGAAGAAGCAGCAGAAGAAATCGAAACTTGATCTGAGGAATCATAATCTGGCTCCAGCCTAGGTCTCTTGTCAGGAGGGGGATGAAAACCCCTGATCATAGTTAACAGGTCTTCAACCATTCTAAGCATCTGTCTTTGAGGTCTAGGGCCCTGAACAGAAGGTGCCTGCGCATGTTGCTTTGTCTTTGCCAGAGCCTTAGTCTTAGTATCCAATCTAGAGTGGATTGATGTTTGGTTGTCTTGTCTGTTATTGTGGGGGGAAGTGATGAGTTGGGTTAGGCCATGTAGGTTAATATGAGAGAGTGGCTTATGAATGGAACAGTTTTGCCAGTCAGTATTAAGGTCTCCTAATACTATGCTTTCCTGGGGGAGGGAGTTATATATCAATTCTAGGAGTTTTTCTGTAATGGGGATATTGTTGCCTGGAGGGATGTAGCACCCTATGATGTTGATGGGTTTATTATCATTAAGTTTTAGTTTTGTTAGAGTGTGTTCAACTTTATGAGGTCTAGGTTTGTTATGCCTACTTTCTCAAGGATGATGCGAGATTTATACACTATAGCAACACCCCCCCCCTTTTTTTTTACCTATTCTATCACTACGAATTATATTGTAACATGGAGTGATTTCTTTGTTGTGGTTGCCTGGTTTAAGCCAAGTCTCTGTTAGCATGACTATCTCAGGTTGATAAAAGGAGAGTAGTGCATGAAAGTTGTGGACTTTGTTTAGTATACTTAACATTTAAATTTAAAATTAGGAGCGTGGATTTGTCTCGGTGGAGTAGGGTATCATTAGGGTTGGGGCTCCTAGATTTTCTGGGCCTGGGTTTGGGTGTATATCACCGCAGCTAATGAGTTAGGTTCTGAGGTAAAAATGGAGTTTGAGTAGTTTGTTTAGGGCCTTAAAGTTCTTTATAGTTGTTTGAGACTGGTAGTGTGATGGCTGTGATCTGTGTGCATAGTGGTGAATAAAGAAGGTTTGGTAGTGATGTGGGACTAGCTGAGTAAAAGGGTGTGTTGTATTAATGTCAGTGGAAGTAATTTTTCTTGGTATATGGATAAAATTAAGTTGTTTTTGGTGGTTGGTGATAGACGTTAGCAGTGGGAGTGTGGGTACACCTAGGAGCAATAGTAAGAGGTGTATGCATGTGGGTTTGGGTAGTTTGGGCATGGTTTGGTCATGAGTGAGAGATCTGCTTGGGATGGGGTGGGTGTGGTGGATGATGAGAGGTGTTGTTTGTGATTGTAAGGTAGTTAGATGGAAGACTGTGCTTTACAGGATATGGAATAGTGGAAGAGAAGGAAATGGGTACAGGGTTGGGGCAGATTCAGTGATTGGTGGTTAGCATGATGGGCGTGGCTAAGTTCAGTTGAAATGTAGCACTAGTGGGGGCGGGTGGGAATAGGAAGCAGGGAGAAGAGCGGAGTGAGCCCGAGCGCAGCGGGGCTAACACTAACTCCAATTATATCAATGGGCTTACTTGTTTCTTTTCTTTGTACACCAAATGTATCATTCCACTTGTTTCTGTTTACACCAAATGTGTCTGTTTGGCTGTATTGTACTAGTTTAATTTACTTATACTGATGCAGTCATACGGAATAAGGTCTGGTGAAGCTTCCTCACCACAAGCAGGCCAAAGGATAACTTTCAAAAGGGAGCCGCTCAAGGAGACCCACTAATATAGACTAATTAATGTGCATGGGGGAGGAGGAAGTTAGAGGAGGGAGATACAAAATGGGGGAAGGTATAACCAGAAAAAGCCGGTAGAGATCTGCCCCGACCCTCACAGAAGCCTGCAAAGGAAAGTAATCAGCATAAGAAGTGGAAGCCTTGGAGCTGTAATGTAAGTGTGTAAGCAAGGAAGAGGTCGAAGCAGGAAATTAGGAGTGTAGGCAGTTAGTTGCAGAAACATTACTTTAAGGCCTTGGTGTGCAAGTAATACAAAGGAAGGTAAATCTATCTGGGGGATACAATACACCAAGTAAATGGTACTTGCCTTACTTTACAAGTATTCAGTGTGGAGGCAGATCTATTTGGGACAAGATACAGCAAGTATATTGTTAAGTTATGACACCGAGTGGCAATAAACAAAGCTATAGTAGCCTGGGGGCCTTGCAGGTGTGCCTGCCGGCCAAAACAATGTTTAAAAAATAATTAGCAAAAGTAACAAATGTGCTGTAAAAGGAAATGTAAATAGCCAGTCACAATGTTTAAAACATAACTGTTAAGGACCACATCTGATGATAACAAGAACTGTAAATATCCAGCCACCTATGCAGACTTGTCTGGTAGGTATCCTTATTAAAAAGTGTTATTCTTGGCTTGCAATAACTGTAGGGAAAAACCAGACCGTAGCAGTGGTTTTATCTGGAAATGTTGCAGTTGCTGGGGGGGGACCCAAGCTGCGATGATGCGCTATGCAAACTTGTCTGGTAGGTATCTTTATTAAAAAGTGTTATTCTTGGCTTGCAATAACTGTAGGGAGAAACCAGACCGTAGCAGTGGTTTTATCTGGCAATGTTGCAGTTGCTGGGGGGGGCAGCTGCGATGATGCAGGTAGACCAAGTGTGCTATGCAGACTTGTTTGGTAGGTATCCTTATTAAATAGTGTTGTTCTTGGCTTGCAATAACTGAAGAGAGAAACCGTAGCAGTTGTGTGGGTGTGGGTCGCTGTGTTTGTGGAAGGTGGAGATGTGCCTTTGTAAGCGTGGTGCAAATGTTATGCATTATGAAATGGAGAAATTAAGAGTAAAATTTTGCTCAGTGAAGTCCCTAGCAATTTCATCACTGCTTGATTCAGACATATTTGTCAGTACTATGTTTGAGTGCATTGTTTTGGAGTGTGGTATCACTGCTACAGCTTACTCTTTCTATACAAGTATATGCTTCTCCAGGAGTCTGTTGCTGACAGGATGAGAAACACACTACAAATATACAACTAAGACAAACTACATAAAGCAATAGTAAGAAAGTACTAGGTCACATCAGAGGCTTGGGAGGTCATTGTTAAGAAATTGAGAATTGTTGTAAAATTTATCATCAAATACCATAAGTTCAGGTTATACTATAAGAGAATAACCATGTAAAGATAACCACGTCAGCAGCCAAAATGCATTACAAGTTGAATATTTTACTGTGCACATTTTAAAAAATGGATAGACTAGCCTAAACTCTGGACTGATGAGTTTGCTTTTTTTTTATTCTTGGGAATTGCTATTCAGAAGTGAAGAGACATAGAAGGGAACAGTTTTAGTGGCACACCAGGCTATTTTTTTATTTCTATTGTCATGCAAAGCTGACTAAATAGTTGAATCTAGCAAAGCTGGAAATGTGAGACTGTAGCCCACTGAAGGAGGGGAGATGGGAGGAGTAACCTGGCCAGGAACTGAAACTTACAAAACTGCTCCTTGTGAAAAGTCTTTTTTATCTCAGTAATTTGTTGACACTTTTGCAAGTTTCTTTCAGTGAATGTGTAGTACATCAGTAGGAACAACATTTGTAAAACTCAGCGCATACCAGTCAATGACACATGAGCTGCAGACTCTCAAACTTGGCAGTTTTTTTCAGGAGTTCCATTGTAAGTGAATGGAAGTCTAGTCTGACAACAAATGGTAGGGCTATTTGTCCTCACAGTCTGGATTATAGGACAGATTTAGCTTTCCAAAGGAATCACCATGTCTGCCCCCATGAGGGCAGACAAGAGAAAAAAAAAATAAAATTAGGAATGAGTACTTATTTTGCTGAATGCAGCTTTGGGAGGTGTAGTAAAACATGGCAAGATAAAAAATATATGTTTTCTTCATCATTTGCCCGTAGTGGTCCTTTAAGTGACATTGACACTAGAGTTCAATAAGTGATATCTGTCCTTTCTGCTGTGTAAACATTTCTTGAAGCTGTTCCAGTTGTTGTGAGCACTTTTCTTTAAACTTATCTATTTTACTGTCCATCTTGTCGATTTTTATTGTAAGATCCTGTATATTTGTAATGAGAGATTGCAGGTCTTTTTTGAGAGAAGAGTCTTGTGCTGTATTCCTTAGATGACTCATGCTGTAAAGCTGACATTGGTGCTGATTTTCCAGTAATTAATTTGACAGGAATTATTCAAGTTATGACAATAAAATTTTCTTATAGATGCTCAGAGTTATTAGAAATAAGTCAGTATAAATATTTCTTCAAATTAAATATTATTTTGTACAATTCCTGTCAGGAATTGTATTGAGGTAAGAGCTGAAATGAAGTGCAGCTATCAGTTCAGCATCCTAGACACGTCCAGTAGCAAAAGGTTTGAAAGGACAGCCTGTAAGGACTTGTGACACAAAAGGCAAATCCAAGGGAGAGGCCAGATCCCGAAAGGGAGAGCACAATAAAAAGGTACCTTTGAGAAAAGGGTTGGAAGTCTTGAGAGCAACCAAGGGAATATTGCACCTTCCAACATGAACATTAGAAATGGCTACTAACTGCACTTTCATCGAAGAAAAACTAGAAACTGAACAAAACAACTCTGCAAGAAAATCAAGAGGAGACTCTAAAGGAGTAGAAAAAGGATCAAATTTTCAAGATTCTGCCTATATCTCAAAAAGTCTCCATTTACAGGAATACACCTTGCTGATAGAAGGTATTTGGGATGAAGACAAGATATGCACAACACTGTCAGACAGCTTGGGATTCCTGGCCATCAAGGGAACAGAAGAAACCAATGTGGTTAGCCTGAGGGATTGCGGATTGGGAAGAACCAGACCCACTGAATGAGAAAGGAGGTCTGGAATGGGATCCGGAACTCAAGAGGGGGGTACCCCAGAAGTGCCACAGGAAGGGGAACCCCACCAGATGAAGCCAGAAGGGAGATATGACAATTACTGTTGTTCTGCAATAAGCTGCCTTCTGGAGAAATTTGACAATCAGAGGAACTGGGGTAAAAACATACAGGTGTCCTGGGGGCCAAGCATATACAACAGTGTCTCTGGGTGACTGCCTCTGAGGAGAGACTAAGGCACAACAGCAGCTGCATTTGGTGTTGGATGGGGAAGCAAAGAGGTGGCAACACTGAGGGGTCCAGCACCAGAAGACCTGAGCTGCTACTCTCAGATTCAGAGACCTCTTGTGAGGAAGGAGAATGTTCCTGCTCAAGCTGTCGGCCAGAATGTTGGACTTCCCTGGGGTGTGTATTGCAACCAGAAATTGTCGAGATGAGATCGCCCATCCAAACCCTCACAGCTTCCTGACAAAAAGGATAAGAACATGTTCTTCCTTGATTACTGAGATACCAGACAACAGATACATTGGCCGCCTGTGCCAAAATCACGCATCTGGAGAGGACATCCTGAAATGCCTGCAATACAAGCTGAACAGCCCTCATCTCCATAACACTGATTTGGATGTTGGCCTCTGTAGAAGACCAGGACATTTGGACCATCCTCCCTTTGAAATGTTCCCATCCCCAAGAACAGAGGCAACCACTGACCATGATCACAGAAAGGGGAAAAACAAACTTTCTCCTGTTGGTCACCGAGAGAGACCATAACCACCACCAAATCTGATCATGACATACTTCTGTCAATCTAACTGGAAACTCCACTGGATGGGTCAAGAATGACTACACTATACTGCAAGGATCCACTGCAAAACCCTCATATGGTACCTCGCTAGAAGGACCAACCCTACTGAAGCTACCATGTGACCACGGAGTCCCAAGATCCCCTGAGTTGCAGGTTTTGAAAGTGCAAGTACAGATATTGCCTGGGATCGAAGGCTGAACACTCTGGAACTTAGGCTCCTGGCAATTTGACTGAGAATATCCAAGTGGTGACCTATGAACTCTAATGTTTGAACATGTTGTAGACTAGAATTTAGATAATTGACAAATAATCCATAACTGGAGTAAGGTGTCGGTGGCTGTGATAAGTGATGCTATCGTAGGGGTAGTAAGGAGCCAATCATCTAGGCAAGAGAAGACCTAGAAATCCTTCAGCCAGAATCAGGCTGTGACCACTGCCATGCACTTGAACACCCACAGGGGAATGGTGAGACCAAATGGCAGGGCTCTGAAGTGCAGAAACCTCCTGGAGGACATCTCTACCTTGATATGATGATAGGCATCTTTGAGGTCTATCGAGCACATCCAGTCATCCTTCAACAGAGGTAGAATGGACTGCACCGTGACTATCCGGAACTTGGTCTTTTCACAAAAGGATTCAATTTGCTTTAATCCAAAATGGACCTGAGGTCCTTGTTCTTCTCTGGCACCAAAAAGAACCTTGAGTAGACCGCAGATCTTTGTTGGTCTTGTGGGGCCACTTGGATAACTCAATTTGCCAGCATCTTCTGAATCTCTAATGCTGCCTGCAGTTTCTGACTGGATGGAACATTTGTGAGACATTTGTAATGGAACCTTGGAACTCCTAAGCAGTGATTGGTATAAAGTACAGTTTTGTACCTACCATAAATGTAGATGTTCGAGTGCTAATACAGCTGCAGTCATAACAGATGGGTTTTCCTGCCGTCAGGCGGGTCCTTGGTCGGCCGAATTCCAAAGTCTAGGTCCGGCGTTGGATGTCATCGCTTCTTCCCTGACGTCAGTGCGACAGGGGTATAAAAGAACCAGCCAACACCATTTTCTTCAGTTTTTCCTGCCCCAGATGTCAGGTGACCCCAGAAGGAATGCAAAACATAAATTTATGTAATAATGCAATGCAATAAAATCAAAAAACAGTAGTTGCAAGCAAATACAACATAAAAGAATACCCCAATCATGTTGTATGAGGAGGTGTTAGCCATTAGGCCTGTCCCAAGAGAGGAAGGTGGGAGGGAAACCTGGACTGCAGCTGTATTAGCACTCGAACATCTACATTTATGGTAGGTACAAAACTGTACTATGTTCATCGTGCATACAGCTGCAGTCATAACAGATGGGTAGAATCCCAAAGCTAAAAAAGGGGTGGTAGGCACTAAGTGGAAATAGGAGGAGCCAGGATGCCCTGCAAGACTGCAGTGGCAAAGCCCGCTCTAGATTTGGAGTATAATGGTAGGTGATAGCGCTTGGAGAAAGTATGTACAGAACTCCAAGTGGCTGCTTCCAAAATATCTTTGGTAGGAACCCCCCTGAGGAAAGCTGCAGAGGTAGCTGTGGCCCTTGTGGAGTGAGATCTGATGCCTGTAGGTACAGTTTTACCATGAAAAGAGTAACAAAAGCGAATGCAGTGGGCTATCCATTTTGAAATTGTCTGTTTGGAAATAGGCTTCCCTTGAGCACCTGTAGCATAGGACACAAAGAGTTGCTCTGATTTTCTGAAAGGCTTTGTTCTGTCCAAATAATAACGGAGCGGTCTGTGAATGTCCAAGGAATGTAGTAGTCTCTCCCCTTTGTTTTGTGGATTAGGATAAAAGGTAGGTAAGTGGACAGCCTGATTCAAGGCTACCCTGGATACTACCTTTGGCATAAAAGAAGGGTTGGTTCATAAGGAAACTCTGTCCTGATGGAAAATGATGAAAGGCTGCACAGCCATGAGGGCTTGTAGTTCCGAAACCCTGCGTGCTGAGGTGATAGCCAGAAGGAAGGCTGTTTTCCATGACAAATATTGCAGTTCTGTTGAAGCAGCTGGCTCAAAAGGAGGCAGGGTCAGCTTTTCTAGAATGAAATTGAGGCCAAAGCAGGTACTGGTTGCTTCCTTGGGGGGTTTATATTCTTAGCCCCTCTGAGGAACTGCCTTAAGAGAGGGTGAGAGAATAAAGGAGGATCAGTGTTGTATTCTGCAGAAATGGCTGAGGCATGGATTTTGATGGAGGAGAATAAAAGTCCACTGTTTTGCATCTCAGCTAAGTACTGTAATATTTGAGGTAAATTCAGTATTTCAGGATTCTGACCCTTTTTCTGATTCCAGGCACAAAACTGTTTCCATTTTGCGGAGTAGGCTTTTCTAGTAGAAGGCCTTCTGGCCTCCAAAATTACATCCTGCACCTCCTTGGAGAGTAGGGTCTATTGTGAATTTAAGGAATCCTCCATGCGGCTAGATTGAGTGTTTTCAGCTGACTGTGAAGAGTTTTGAAGTTGTGCTGAGTCAGTAGAGGAGGCATTATCGGAAGGATCCATGGTGGGGAATGCGCCAAGCTCCTCAGGAGTGGGTACCAGTGCTGTCTTGGCCAGTCTGGAGCAATGAGAATCATCTTTGGTCTGTCTGCTCTGGCTTTTAATAGAACTTTGGGCAGCAGAGGAAGAGGTGGAAAGGCATAAACTGTCATTGTTGTCCAACTGAAAGAGAGTGCGTCCACTTTCCAGGCCTGTGGGTGAAAGGTCCTTGAGCAGAATTTTGTCAATTGGTAATTTCTGTGGGTGGCAAAGAGATCTATGTCTGGCCTGCCCCATGCCTGAATTATCTTTGTAAAAACTTGAGGATGCAACTTCCATTCGTGTGGATCTATCATATTTCTACTTAGGTTGTCCGCCAGCATGTTTTCTTTGCCTGGCAGGAACTATGCTTGAAGTTGGATTTGTAATTCCAGAGCTATGTTCCAAAGAGACATGGCTAGCCTGCATAGGGGGTATGAATGAGTTCCTCCCTGTTTGTTTATGTACCACATCACTTTAGTGTTGTCTGTCCTTATCAATAGCTGGCCTGGATGCAGTAGGTCTTTGAAAGCCATAATAGCATTTATTACTGCTAGCATTTCCTTTTGATTGATGTGTAGGTGCTTTTCTTTTTGGGACCATTTGCCCTGAATGCACCGATCTGTCATGTGCGCCCCCCCCCAGGCGTAGTCCGAGGCGTCTGTTGTGATGACTTGATTTGCTTGAGGCTTGCGGAATGGGAGACCTATGTTTCTTTGGCATGCTTGAGCCCACCACAGAAATTCCTTTTGAAGACATGGAATCAGTGGTATAATTGTTTCCAAACTGTGGCTGTGTTGAGACCATAAGTTTTTTAGGTACCATTGAAGTTTCCTCATATGCAGCTTTGCACATGGGATTAGTAGGATGCAAGATGCCATGAATCCCAGAGCCTGCAAGATTTTCCTTGCAGTCAGCCTGGTGAAGGTTGCCAGTTTTCTGAAGTAATGAGTTAGTTGCCCTTGTTTCTCTGGCGTGGGGTAGGCCATCTGGGTGTTTGTATTCAAGCTGGCACCCAGGAAAATTATTGTTTGAGAGGGTATTAGTCTTGATTTCTTTTTGTTGACTGTGTATCCCAGAGAATTCAATAACATTATTACAAACGCCAGGTGTTTCAGAAGTGTGTGTTTGCTGTCCGCTTGGATCAGGCAGTCATCCAAATATGGGTATATCTGTATCCCTTGAAGTCTGCAGAAGGCAATTACTGATGCCAGGCATTTCGTGAACACTCTGGGCGCAGTAGATAAGCCAAAGGGCAATGCAGAGAATTGATAATGGGTTGAACCCGCAAGAAATCTGAGGTATCTTCTGCAATCTTGTCTGATTGGGACATGCAGGTATGCCTCCTTGAGGTCCAATGTTACCAGCCAAGACTCCTTGCCCAGCATGGGAAGAAGCTGTTGTAATGTGGGCATCTTGAATTTTGGTACGAGTAAATATGTGTTTAGGATGGATAGGACCAAAATAGGTCTCCAATCTTTGCCCTTCCTTGGTACCAGGAATAGTCTGGAATAAAAACCTTGACCCTGTTCTTGTGCAGGTATCGCTTGAATAGCTTTCATGTCCATGAGATCTGAAATTTGTTTTTGTGCCTCTGCCCTTTGATTGTGTGGCAGGTTTGGCATGCCTCTCATTCTTGGAAGGGTGTGAAAGTGGAATCTGTAGCCTCTGTCTATAATGTCCAGGATCCATTTGTCTTTTGTGACAATATGCCAATTTTTCAAAAATAACGCCAGTTTTCCGCCTAAAGGTGCTGCCAATTGATCCTTGCTTGGCTTGCAAAGGGGAAAGTCATTGGTTCTGCTTTCTGAATGGCTGTGTACTATCCTCACCACCTCTTGGTGCAGGTGCTTGCCATTGTCTGCCTCTAAATGATCCTTGAGATTGCCCTCTACCCCTCAGGCGCCTGCATCTACCTCTTTGATGTCTGTCCGTGGCTGGAAAGGACCAATTATTTGAAGGCCAGTTTCTACTGAAACGTGGAGGTTGTACCTGTAGGAAATCTTTCACTGTTTGCATTGATTTTGCCTTTTCCTCCATTTTCGTTAATACCTCCTCAGCTTTAACACCAAACAATACATCTTTTTGAAGAGGTGCATCTAGTAGTTTAGCCTTGACATGATCTGGTAAGGTTTGCTCTTTGAGCCAAGCATGTCTACGTATGACTGATCCTGTAACAGCAGCTCTACATGAGGCCTCTAAAGCATCAAAACCACATTGCAAGGTATGTTTACCCACTTGCTCTGCACTATGTAACAAATCCTGCAACTCCTTCAAGTCTGGTTGTTCAGGTTGTGACATTTTACCTTTCAAATGAGATAAAAAAAACTGTTGATACTTTAACATATGGAACTGACAGTTTAATGCCCTCATGGTTAAGGTGGCCGAGGTGTATACCTTTTTCCCCCACCTTTCTAAAGCTCTGGAATCTCTCTCTGAAGGTAATGGATTTTTGGCAGTGGAGGCCTTAATTCCCTTGGGACCCTGTGAAATGGTTTCTGGGTCAGCCGCATGGCTTTTGTATAGGAATTGGTGTGAATCAGGAACCTGGTAATACCTGTCAGGCTTGACTGGAGGTAAAGAGTCTGGGTTGAGGCTGGCCTCTGAATACACATCATCTAGTATGTCTAATACAGGAGGGATAGCCAGAGGCCCGTGCTGAGGGAGCAAGAGGAAATCCCTGAGCCTTTTCTTGGAGTCTGGGTAATCTTGGCTTTCCCAGTGGAAGTGTTCCCTCAAGGTATGCAAGGTTTCCCCAAAAGAGTAGTCCTCGGGGGGGAGACAGAGGGGAATGGACTCCTCTGCATCAGAATCTTCAAAAGGGGAGTATGAATGTTCCTGGTCTTCAGAATGTTCTGAAGTAATGGAGTCCTGGTCCGAGGAAGGGTATTCTTCCTCCACTCTGGGCCTTTTGTCCGAGGGAGGGTTGGGAATCCCTGATGAGAGTAATCAAATCCTCAGCCATTTTGAGCATCTGCTTTTTAGGCATGGGGCCTTGAGAGGGGCCCTGTGGAGCTTGTCTTTTAGAATGCATGGCTGCTTTAGATTTAGTGAAAGCCTTAATGGAAAAAGAAGAAGAAGGCCTGAAGGCACCTTGAGAGATGGCAGGCCTGTCTAAACTCTGTGTTTCCCCGCCAAGAGTGGCTTTGGTATCTGTAGTCGGGGTGTGGGCCGAAGAGCCTGCGACCTCGGGTACAGAAGACACCGCTAATGAAGTAGTCGGGGGCTGCGTAGGCGCCTCGTTGAGAACCGGAGCACCAGTACTCGGCTTTAGCGTGGTGTCAGTAGAAGTCGCGGACCTCGTAGGTCGGTCCTTATCTTTGCGTCTTTTACTCAAAACTGGAGTCGGATTATCCGACGACATAATGTAATTAATTTTTTTGCCAAAATAGTGTTGGGCGAACTCCGCCCGACGCTTAATAGTGCGTCTGTTGAATGTAGCACAAAAACGACAGGCCGAGACGTCGTGGTCTGGGCCTAAGCAAGGAATGCAGAGGGAATGGAAATCCTTATGCGGTATTTGCTTCCCACATGAAATGCAATTATTAACTTTGTCTGACATCGGTCTGAGGCAAGAAAAGTTTCCCCAACGGGGTACTTAGCTTTCAAGAAGACTTCGGTTGAAAAATATTCGTAATCTCAGGAGCTGGCCGACCGGCACTTGTGAACTGCTTCTGCTTCGGGCACCGCGCGGCAAGAAAGACTAAAGAAAATGGCGTCGGCTGGTTCTTTTATACCCCTGTCGCACTGACGTCAGGGAAGAAGCAACGACATCTGACGCCGGACCTAGACTTTGGAATTCGGACGACCGAGGACCTGCCTGACGGCAGGAAAACTCATCTGTTATGACTGCAGCTGTATGCACAATGAACATCCTCAGGAAACAGTTCTTACTATTACTAATTTCTCCAAATCTTTTGGGATTCTAATACCATGACAGGAATGGACCCCATTCCTAAGTCAAAGTATGATTAAAGTTCATCAAATTAGTATTGTTTCAATCTCTGTCAGTCAAAAGTGCTCTTCGCAGCATCCGCACACCCCGTGAGTCTGAAGTGATGGCCTCACAAGCTTATGGGTGAACAGACAAGCGACCCCCGACTGCCTCCAGGGCAGGACATTTGGGCAACCCGTCAGGATCACTGAAAGGGCACACAAGAGAAGGCTCCCTGGAAGTCCAGATTCTGCCTCGGAGGACCATCCTGGGAAGACTGCTACAACTTTATTAAAAAAAAGGATGTTTGCCCAACTTCTGATTCCTACAAAAGGTTAGTCGAGGGGTAGCAAAATGCACTCCTGCAGTGGACAGCATCTTCCTTTCTTGCTCGCTCCTAGTAAGAATATCCTTAATCTCTGGCCAAGCAAGGAAGAGCCATCAAACAGGCCATTAATAAAAGGACACGTTGAAACAAGGTTGCACAGATGCATCCAGGTGTGGCAATGCATGGCAATGCCTTCATCAGCCAATCAGGACACTCCATTAGCTGCATTCAAAATGTACCTCATGGAAATGTCAGTGATAGTAGGGTAGACAAAGTACAGTTGTGTACACTTACAATAAATGTAGATGTTCAAGTGTATTCACTGTTGCAGTCATTACATTTGGGTAATCTGCTGGCAGGTTGCCCTCAGTCGGCCTGAATAACAAAGTCTTGGGTCCTGCATCGGTTGCTGTCTCCTCTTCCATGACATCAGGTCGTCAGGGGTATAAACCATGCAGCCGACGCCATTTTAATCAGTTTTTCTTGCCCCAGATGTCAGGTGCCCCCCAAATGGGGAGCAAAAATATATATATAAACTGTAAATATATAAATGCACTTTAGAAACATAAAATTTACCTTCAACTGAAAGCAAATGCACCACAAAGGCTTTTGAGTATAGTTAAGGAAAGAAAAGGTATAGAAAGGGGGCTGGCAGGTGGGTAACCCGGACTGCAACAGTGAATACACTCGAACATCTACATTTATGGTAAGTGTACACAACTGTACTATGTTCTTCGTGTTTCACTGTTGCAGTCATTACATTTGGGTAGAACCCCAAAGCTATGGATGGGAGGCTGGAACTAAACAGCATTAGGAGCAGCTATAAGGCCCTGCAGGACTGCAGTGGCAAAGCCTGCCCTGGATTTAGAGAACAGAGGTAAATTAGAATGCTTTGTGAATGTATGAACTGAGCTCCAAGTAGCAGCTTCCAGAATGCCTCTGGTAGGGACCCCTCTGAGAAAAACTGCTGAAGTAGCAGCTCTGGTGGAATGGGATCTGATCCCCTTGGACACAGGTTTACCATGGTGCAAGTAGCAGAAACGAATGCAATGGCTTATCCACTTAGAAATAGTCTGCTTTGATATAGCCTTCCCCTCTGATCCTGCAGCAAATGCTATCAGTAGTTGCTCAGACTTTCTTAGAGATTATGTCCTGTTTAAGTAGAATCTTAGTTGTCCGTATACATCCAATGAATGCAGAATCTGCTCCCCCTTGTTCTGCGGATTTGGAAAAAAAAGTTGGCAGGTGAATGGTCTGGTTAAGAGCAACACTGGATACCACCTTAGGCATAAAAGAAAGATTGGTCCTGAGGGCCACCCTGTCCGGCTAAAAAACAATGAAAGGCACCACTGCCATGAGAGCCTGTAGTTCTGAAACCCTTCTAGCTGAAGTGACTGCCAAAAGAAAGGCTGTCTTCCAAGAAAGAAATGTTATATCTGCAGTAGCTGCTGGTTCAAAAGGAGGCAGGGTGAGATTTTCCAGCACAAAATTGAGGTCCCATGCAGGAGTTGGCGCTCTCCTGGGAGGCCTTAAATTTTTGGCCTCTCTGAGATACTGTCTTAGCAGTGGATGAGAAAAGAGGGGAGGGCTCTGTGTTGTAATGAGACGAGATGGCAGAAGCATGGATTTTTACTGAAGAAAAAGATAGGCCCTTGTCAAGCATCTCAGTTAAGTATTGTAAAATCTGAGGAATACTGAGCTTTGCTGTGTCTATTCCTTGTGCTTGGTTCCAAGCACAGAATCTATTCCATTTATCAGCATAAGATTTTCTAATATTAGGCCTTCTGGCTTCCAAAATGACATCCATCACAGGTTTACTGAAAGATGTGATTTGAATAATTAGTTGATTAGCCATGCTGCAAGACTCAGAGTTTGGAGCAGAGTGTGCAGAATTTGATAGTTCTGCTGAGACAATAGATGGTGTTTGAGGCAAGTACCATGGAAGAATGTGTGACATATTCCTTAGAAGCAGGTACCAGTGTTGGCGAGGCCAGTCCGGAGCAATTAGAATAATTTTTGTTTTTTCCTGTCTGACTTTTAGTAAGACCTTGGAGAGTAGAGGCAGAGGGGGAAAGGCATAGACTGATAGGTTTTTCCAGCTGAAGGATAGAGCATCCACTTTCCATGCTTTTTTGTGATGAGTTCTTGTGCAGAATTTGTCCAAATGACAGTTTTGGAGACAGGCAAATAGATGTCTGGGTTTTCCCATTTCTGTGTTAACATGCTGAAGATTTGTGGATCCAGTTTCCATTCGTGCGGGTCCATAAGACTTCTGCTTAGGTCGGCTGCCTGAGTATTTTGCTTTCCTGGCAGGAACTGAGCTTGAAGATGTATTTGGTAAGTCAAGGCTGTGTTCCACAAGGCCATGGCTAGTCTGCAAAGGGGTAGGAATGGGTACCCCCCTGCTTGTTTATGTGCCACATAACTGTGGTGTTGCCCGTCTTTATCAGTAGTTGTCCTGGATGAAGTAAGTCCTTGAAGGCTGTCAGAGCATTCTGAATAGCTAGCATTTCTTTCTGGTTGATATGTAGATGCATTTGGTTTGGGCTCCATTTGCCCTGAATGCATCTCCCTGCCAAGTGGGCCCCCAAGCATAGTCTCATGCGTCTGTAGTTATGGTTTGGGTGTCAGGGGGTAGAGTGAATGATAGTCCCTTGTTTTGGTGACATGTCTCTGCCCACCAAAGAAACTCCTGTTGTAGGCAGGGAATGAGAGGAAACATTGTTTCCAGGCTGTGACAATGTTGACTCCATAAACTTTTTAGGTACCATTGAAGTTTCCTCATACGCAGTCTTGCACATGGAATTAGTAGAATGCAGGATGCCATGATCCCCCAAAGCGTGCACAATTTGTCTTGCAGATAACTGGGTTTTTGTTGCCGTTTGTTTGAAGTATGTTGTCAATTGCATTTGTTTGTCTGGCGTGAGGTAAGCCATCTGGGCAATTGTATTCAAGCTTGCACCCAGGAATGTAATTATTTGAGAGGGTACCAGTTGTGATTTATTTTCGTTTATGGTGTACCCTAGGCATGCTAGAAGCCTTTTTACAAATGCCAGATGTTGAAGAAGAGTGTCCTTGTCCTCTGCCTGAATGAGGCAATCATCTAGATAAGGATAAATTTGAATGTTTCTTTGTCTGCAGAATGCAATTACTGGTGTCAGGCACTTTGTAAAGACCCTGGGCACAGTAGATAAGCCAAAGGGCAGTGCAGAGAATTGGTAAAGCAAAATAACTGCTTTGAAGCAGAGGTATATTCTGCAAGATTCCCTTATTGGGATATGCAGGTATGCCTCTTAAGTCTAGAGTTACTAACCAAGCATTCTTGCCTAGCATAGGCAGTAGCTGTTGTAAAGTCAGGATTTTGAATTTTGGAATGTCCAGGAACATGTTCAGAATCAATAAGTCCAGTATTGGATGCCATGATTTGTCTTTTCTGGGTACCAGGAAAAGTCATGTATAAAATCCTTGTCCTTTTTCCTTTTCTGGTACAGGTTGAATAGCCCCAATATCCATGAGGGACATGACTTGTTTCTGGGCCTCTGGCCATCCGTTTGGAATTGGCAAAGTATGGAAATGAAATCTGTACCCCTGTGATACTATGTTTAATACCCACTTGTCCTGGGTAATTAACTGCCAATTTTGGGCATGAAGTGCTAGTTCTCCCCCCCAAGGGGGCTGCCAAAAGATAAGTGCTTGGAGATGGTAGAGGAAAGTCATTGAGACTGCTTACTGTAGGGTTGTGCTTTGTTACCTCCACATTTGGAGGTGGAGGCACCCCATTGCTTTGACCTGTAAGATCCCTGTGACTGATATCTGGAGCCTTTGGAGCACCTGGGTTTGCCCTGAGTGTCTCTGTTGGACACAGGAAAGGACCAATTCTTAGTAGGCCAGTGCCTACTGAACTTGGGTGGCTGCACTTGCAAGAAATCTTTTACAGTTTGCACAGATTTAGCTTTGTCTTCCATTTTCTTTAAAACCTCTTCTGCCTTATTACCTAACAGACTATCATGCTGTAAAGGGGCATCCAACAATTTAGCTTTAGCATGATCAGGCAGATTTTGCTCATTGAACCAAGCATGCCTTCTTATCACAGATACAGTTATGGCGGCCCTGCAAGAGGCCTCCAAGGAATCAAAACCACATTACAAAGTATGCTTGCCAACCTGTTCTGCTGAATGCAATAAATCCTGTAACTCTATTTTCCACACAATCAGAAATCAACATCATTTTCTGTTTCAGTAAGCCCATAACATGCTGTTGATATTTAAGCATATGAAACTGGCAGTTTAAAGCCCTGACTGCCAAGGTTGCAGACGCATAAACCTTCTTACCCCATCTATCTAGCACCCTGGAATCTCTATCAGAAAGGGTAGGATTTTTGGTTGAAGAAGCCTTAACACCCTTGGGACCCTGAGAAATAGTCTCAGGATCAGCAGCAGGATTTTTGAAAAGAAATTTGTGGGAGTCAGGAACCCTGTAATATCAGTCTGGCTTACTAGGAGCCGGAGGCAGGGAATCAGGAGCCATGCTTGATTCTGATAACACATCATCAACAATGTCTAATACAGGAGGTATTGCCAAAGGCCTATGCTGAGGAAGGAGAAGGAAATCCCTAATCCTCTTTTTTGATTCAGCGAAGTCCTGAATTTCCCAGTGAAAATGTTCCCTTAAAGTATGCAAAGTCTCTCCAAAAGAGTAATCCTCAGGAGGAGATTAAGATGGGATGGATTCCTCTCCATCAGAATCCTCATAAGGTGGAATAGAAAATTCCTGATAAGAAGAAATGGAAACCTGATCTGAAAATTCATAATCAGTGCTTTGCCTAGGCCTCTTAGCGGGGGGGGGGGGGGGGGGGTTGGGAACCCCTGATCAAGGTAATTAAATCCTCAGCCATTTTGCTCATTTGTTTTTTAGGCATAGGAGCCTGAGCACGTGGCTCATGCATCGGTTTTTTAGACATAGTTGTTTTTGACCTTGTTTTTGTAGATGGTGTCGGTTTAACGTAAAAATGTTGAGGCTTGAAAACACCCTCAGAAGCTGGTGCCTGCTCAGCGGCTCCAGACCCATCAAAGGGAGAGACATCCGCGGGTTCAATACTTTGGGAATCTCGCGGCATACCGGACTCCGAATGGGTCTCGGTAGAGGCCTGCGACTCTAAAGTAGCAGGTATCAGGGGCTGCGAAAGCGCCTCACTGAGAACCGGTGACTGGCTTAGGAGAAGCTTTGTCGTTGGGTTTTGGACCTCGACGGTCTGTCTCTGTCTTTTTCCTTGCGTTTTTTGTGAACTCCGGTTGTCGGATTGATAACCGATGACATTTCAGGGCAGTTGAATCTTGAACCAAAATATTTAGAAGCAAAAATATACCGATGCTTAATAGTGCATTGGTTAAATTTAGCACAAAACCAACAGCAAGGCACATTGTGATCAGGGCCTAGGCAAGGAATACAGTACAAATGAAAATCCTTATAAGGTATTTGCTTCCCACAAGTAATGCAATTATTAACTTTTACTGACATCGGTAAGTAGCAAGAAAAGGTTTCCCCAACGGGGTACTTACCTTTAGTTTGAAGACTTCTGCACTTGCGAACTGCTTCTGCTTCGGGCACCACGCGGCAAGAAAGACTGATTAAAATGGCGTCAGCTGCATGTTTTATACCCCTGACGACCTGACGTCATGGAAGAGGAGACAACAACCAACACATGACCCAAGACTTTGTTATTCAGGCCGACTGAGGGCAACCTGCCAGCAGATTACCCAAATATAATGAGACTGCAACAGTTAAACACAAAGAACATCTGAGTCTCTAGAGTCTTCTGAATTTCCATAGACTGCTGAATCTTAACATGCCATGACACTTCAGACACCAGATGCAACTGGTGTCTAGTTAAGTCGGATAAACAATTAAGTGTCCTCGGGAAGAATGTCACTAAGACACGAGATCACTTCCCTAGATGTTCCAAAGCCTGCGATTCTCTGGTCAAAGGTGGACCGAGGAGCTCCCCTTGGAGATTTCTTTTTTGGAAGCAGCTGTCACCAGGATTGCATCCACAGCCGGATCCTTAACTCTAGTGTAGTCAATCCTTGGGAGTAGCAAAAATTTTGTCAAGTTTCTTAGGAATAAGCTCCAGCATATCAGGTACCTTCCACATCCTCCAAGACACTAGGTATAGGAGTGCATCTGGATGGGGATCCACCGAGGGTGTGGATGGGCACATGCCAAAGACCTCCAGAAATGCTGACTCCTTCAGGCAGGGGACTTCAGTGATCCAGCACCTGTGTTGAAGAAACTGAAAGAGGTCGCAAAAGTAGGTGTCATCCCATGGAGTCTTAGGGGATTCCTCTCCTTCCTTAAGGTCAGTATCCTCAATGAGAGACTCCTCAGGGGAGTGACGGTATTTCTTCCTGCACCACCTCTTACCTGTGACTTCCAGCTCAGGTAAAGCAGAGTAGAGGGGGAAAAGGCATGTAGTCTCTCCAAGGCAGCGGACTGAAGACTAACCGGCATAGGCTGTCCCGGAGCAGAATGACGACTGGTCGCAGGCCTAGGTGAGCAAAGGGATGGAACACCAGCTGGGGACGACTGACCTATCTCAGTCTTTCCACAATTTCAAAGGCAGAAGTGGATGCTGGCCTCCTGGAGCAGATGGTCCCATTACCCAAAGATACTAAAGACAAGCCCAAGTCCGGGGGAGGGGCAACATCTCGCTGTGATGTTAACATTGGAATTGAACAGGAGTGATGACCCTGAAGCTGGGGCTGTCAACCTGGAACCGGAAACACAAGCCTTGACACCACAGCCCTCAAGGTCCGGTCGGCTCCATAGCCATACTCAATGAGACCAAGGCAGGTGCAGGAACCGAAGACAGTCACACCACTGGATTTGGCGCAGAGGATGGAAATGCAAGCTGGGTTCCGAGGACCTCAGATCCAAATGGACTGAGGGAAGAAATCAGGGTAATGGAGCCAAGGTTCCAGTAAAATGTTCTAGACTCAAAGGGATAAGACCTAATTGTTTGGGTCTGCAAAAAGGGCCTCATCAGCTGCTGTACATCAGAAGCTTTAAAACTGCCCATCAACCTTGATGACCGAGCAGACAAAGTTACTAATGAGGGCTTGGAGGACGGGGAACCCATCTGCCAGATTTGAGCCACGGAGACTCTAAATTAGTGTGGGGAAGGTGAGGAATTCAGTGAAATTGAGAGGAAAGCTTGTGCCCACAGGCAAAACATTTTTTAAAACCAATATCTATAATGCAAACCACACACTACACAACAAAACTATTATCCTAAATAAATAACTTGTATCGATTTTTAACCAATGCTTTTATGTCTAATTTGTTATAATTATTTAAACCGCAGATGTTTTGTTTTATTTTTGAAGAATTGTAAAAATTATTGTTGTTAATGTTTTGCAATAACTTGGGAGCTTTTCTCCCTGGGCCTCCAATGAAAATGGGCTGCTACCCAGTCAGACTTTCCCAGTAATCAAATGTCAATAAATACATAAATGATAAATCTATTCTAACCAGAATGATTCTAACCAGGCTAAGGAGGAAAACAACAGGTGAAAAGAAAAACTATCACAAAAGGTTATTTGAAAAGGATATGCTAAAGGGAGCTGGATCAAGCTGCTGATCGAAATGGCAGAACTTGATTGGGGAGGTTTGGCTGAGGAGCAAAAAATTGTGGATAAAGGAGGCAAAGACCAACAAGTTGAAGTCTGCAATGCTAGGAAAACCACTCATCTCCATTATGTGTACATCTGTTTCGAAGTTCCCATGACCATCCTTTCCTCTGTATGTCCAACCCCATCCCATTAATTAAGCACCCATGATGAGTGTTAATTCAAGTTAATTTTGCACAGTGAGTGATGCTTAGGGGAGAGGCAAGGTCTGAAATCTGAGACCACTGGACTCGAGTACCCATGGAAGAATTATACATGTGAAAGTGAGCAAACTATCATGATTATGATGGAAGCCATCAATCCTAGGACTCAAAGTACCAATGATGCAAGCAAAATTCAGTGATTCAAAAGTGTCATGACAAAGTCTGAGGTGCTGAATTAATTTTGATGGGAGATTCACTTTGCACTTTATGGTGTCTAGATGAAACCGGAAAACAGAATGCACTGTGTTGGCTTAAGATATGATTTTTCACGATTTACAGAAATACCAAAGGATAGGCAGACCCTCAATAGGTAGCCTCTAACTTTGTAAGAGATTCTTGGGTCACAGCAGGCAGGAACCAATCATTTAAGAAGTGGAATACCTGGATCCCTTCAAGTTATAGATGGGTTATAACTACTGCCATGCGGTTGATGAACACCCAGTGAGGCTAAGGTGAGACCAAGGGGCGGGGCTCTGAACTGAAAATGATAGGATCCTAGTTGGAAGAGTAAAAATCTCATGGATGCTTTTACAATCTTGATGTGGAGATAAGCATTGTAAAGATCTATTGCTTGCACCAGACATACCTCCCCGGACTATATGAAGATAGAGATCATTGCTCTCTCTGAATATGTGTTTCAGGCAGGTATGTGCCTTGCATTGAGGAGCATTCTAACTTCATCAAGGATGATACCATAATATGAACAAAAGATGGATGACTTCAATAATTGGCTTAGTTTCTGGTGTCTTTCCAGGGGGATTCAATGTTTATCAGCATGGGAGGACATGGTTAGCAGACCATGTTGCTTTGCAAAGGGATGGTCTGCACCAGACTCCCATAGGCTTCCTAATATTGGGTAAAACTTTATCCACCCCTTAGAGCCTTTTTACGTAATTCCAAATTGACAAACCAACCGACAAAGCAAATAAAACCCAAAGAAATCTAAAGAGGTTAATGTTCGGTTATAGAAGCCTAAACAAGAAACTTCACACCTTATAAGCTTGCCTCACTCTGGAAGACACAGACATCTCTGTGTTGTTACCGACACATACTTTAAATCTGCAGAAAGTAATCCGGGAGTGCAAGGCTTCAGTAACTTCCACGCATTTAGACCATCAGCTGCAAGGACAAGGGCAAAAGTTGGAGAAGTCTCAATCTATATTAGCAACAAACAGCTCTAAACTGGTCAAAAAGGACAATGCCTGGAACTTATCTGTGTGCAAATCACCATAGACAAAGTCCAATACCACATTCTAGCAAGCTACAGGTCACCCTCTATGTTCCAAGTATCCCATTGCTCATACCTAGCCCTATTGGAAACACTCAACATTAAACCAAATAACCTATTTATGGGAGACTTCAACTACCTGTCTATACACTGTGGAACATACACTGCCTCATACTCAACAGGTACAGCAATTCCTTTATTAACACAAATATCCTTGAGCAGATAGTGCACATGCCCACCAGAGGTTCAAATATATTGGACTTGCTACTCAGCAATATGGGAGAGTGCTGCATCTCCTACAGATTATTCAGAAGTGATCTATGCTTGGCATAAAATGCATCCTCAGATCCAGCTGAGGGACCTTTTGCAAATCCGCAAAATAAACAGCATCAGAACCACTAGATCCAAGGATTTAAATTCCGCTTGTGACATTAATAAGACATTTTAGTGAGACATGTGGGTCTCAGAGTATCACCATGCTCTGGAACAGGCTTCCCCATCCATGTGAAGCACAGTCCACCCCTAACCCTATTTAACAGTAACTTTGACTAATGGATAAGAAACTGGAAATTCACTTCAGATCTGTACCCATTTCTCTGACAGAGGCAGACAGTAATGCCCAAACTAACATATCCCATCAACATAACCTCTAAAAACTTCCTAGCATACCCACTCCTAATAAATACCTGTAATACATAAGGGCCCATTTGGGTTGAACTGCATGGCTAGGCTTATAAAGGCCCATATTATTGTTATGCTAGTATATGCCTATGACCATTTTGAAGTAGATCTTTATCACGTGGGGGTTTAAGCCACTGAGATCTAAAATGAGTCTGAGAACCTAGTTCTTTGGAACACAAAATAATTTTGAATAAACTCCTGGCCCTCTCTTGTGTGGTGGGATCTCCTGGATGGTGCTTTTTTTCTAAGAAAGAAAAAGAATTTCTCTTTTGGGCACCTTTCTTTGGTGGGGTGGAAAGTCTGGAGGTCATGGAAACTGACATGGTGGTGAATGGAAAAAAGGAATGATATAGCCTCTGGATATAATCATAGTCATCAGAGAGTTATGCATGATGCCTATCCATGTAGGACAGTGGAGGGATAAACAACCCCGACCTCCAGTGTAGAGCAGATGAGTAACCTTTCATGGATACTGGCCATCATTTATGCAAAACAGGACTCCCCTGTATCACAGATTCGGTGGACTTCAACATGTGCCAACATCCACTGAATAGGCCATATCTGCCATGATCACTTCCATCTGAAACAAAGTCAAAAGGTTTCCTATGCCTTAAGAATTTGGACCCCCTCTGATTACTGTTGTCATATCACTGAGGAGTTTCAGACTTGACACCTATGGCAAACAATGCCATCTTTTAGCTCGCACTTCAGTAATTTTTCTTCCAGAGATGGGCCAAATAAGGCTGTGCCAGCACAGACTGCAATTGAAAAGGCTGCCTTAAAGTTATTCACAATGTCACAAAGGCAGAGCCAAGCACAGCATCTCAATGTACAGCATATGCATGCTACACTACCAGCCATATTATATATTAGCTGCATGAAGAGACTGGTTATGTTCATCATCATACACAGTGTGGTCTCCAGCTGTTTCATGAATTCTGGTGCAGGAGGCTTCTTCAAAGAGGCTAAATTCTGTTCCTCTAGGTATCTATAGAAGTGGTTCATGTGAGTGGTATAGCTCAATGCTCTCAGGGCAAAGGTAGCTCAGACATATGCCCATTTTCTCATCCTGTTCATAACCCTGGACTCTGCAATGGGTGGATGGACAGCGGCTGCATCAAGCAGCTCTCTTCAAATGGCCACTGCTGCAATCAAGGAATCTACCAAAAGACCCTTAACAGCTGTACTGCCTGTCCTTGAGTGGCTGGAGAAGAATGAGGTTACTAATATGTCCTTTGGTTTGCCAAATCAACAAAGAAGGCAGCAGGAGATACTAACTTGGAACTAATAGGTGTAGAGCAAAATGCCTCAAGTAACACCTCTTTGAAGACAGTGAGTCAGTGGGCCATAATCCCCTATGTCAGATCAATTAAAGAATGTTATCAAATATGAAGTCTTATAGGACAGCAATGGTGGGTGCCGTCACATTCATCCAAACTGGTGTTCCAGGTAAGAGACTATGTAGGACAGTCAGTGTGCTTCCTCTTCTGCATATCCTCTTTCAAGGAATAATGGAAGGAGGGGATTCAACTCTTCAGAGGACTCAGACTGTGCAGGTTGTTTGAGGCTATCTACTCTGCTATGACACTGGGACAGATGAACAGGCTGAGACAGAGACTGCAGGGTGTCCTGGGCTGGATGGGACACCACTGAGTGTTGTACTGCTTCTCTTGGAGGGGAGGTGATCATCCTCTCTATAACTTCAAAGACTGACCCATATTAGCCAAAACCAAGGCCCCCCACTCGACACTGCGTTCATCCTCCATGAGATAGATTTAAGTGGCACAAAGAAAGGAACCAGGGACACTGACAAACTGGAGGGCCCTGAAGAGGAGACTGGTGCTGACACCTCAAAGGGAGAAGATTAAGACACTAAAAAATGAACCAAACAGGTTGGTGCCGAGGACTATGCTATAGAATCTGCATTGCAAGGTCAGTTCTAAAACACAGAAGGTCTCGGCATTGAGGGAATCGGATGCAAGGATCTCGGCACTGAGACTAAAAGATCAATCAGTGCCAGGCACACAGGCTCCAGGAACTGTCTCAGCTCCAATAACTCCGGTTCCAAAACAGGACTGGGGAAAAAGCAGGAATGGGAGAGGAAAGGCTAGCCTAACTTGTCAATGAAACAAGGGATAGGATGACATCCATCAAATCTGTACCTTCAGAAAGGCTTTCATCAAATGCTCCCAGTTGAGATATGATATGCCCATGATGGACCTGAAAGACTGAAAGGAACAGGCTGACGGCAGCCTAGAAACAAAGCGAGAGAGCTCCCTCTCCAAAGAAAGTCAGCTGACCTGACGTTTGGACAATATCTGTGACTATAATAGGATTCGAAAGAGAATGTGTTGACTCTAGGAGAACTTTTTCTGGCACAAGACAAAGGGTAGACTCAGTTCTTGAGGTTTCTGGTGCCAGAGAAAGGTCAGCATCTTTTGCTTACCTTTTTCTGGATTCAGAATCCTTCACTTTTTTTTTTACCCATCTCTATCTTTTCCCCTTTGGTTTTCTTTCTCTGGCCTTCTCACCTGAAGGATGAATTAATTTGTTCCTTCAATCTGTGAGGGAATGAGCGCTGAAAGCCCTGCATATGGAACAGTTAGCCAAATCCAAATGATGCCCTTGCCACAAGCACGCCAAACAGAGCTTGTGCGAGTCCTAGTGAGGAATCTTATGGCCACCATCTGACATTTTCTAATGATCCAAGTCTATAGCAAGAGCAAAATAGGTGAGCACACATACAACACAGAAAAATAATGATCAGCCAGCAGCACAAAATTAAGTAGAAGTAAATAACATCATAAATTTAGATAAACAACAAAACACATCATCAGAAGAAAATGCTAGAATAGAGAAAGTCAATCACATTGAACTTTAGATAAGTAATGAAGTGAAGTGATACCAGTGTTAAATAGGAGATAATCTATCGCACCAAGAGATCAGTAAGCAACCTGCTTAGGCAACACGAGAAAAGCGGATACAGTTAATAAAATAGTAGGAGCAAAATATGAACAGTATTAACCAAAGGAGCTCTAAATAGAGGTTATACAACCAATACAAGAATAAGTTTTTAATTCTATGAAGAAAGATATAATCAGAGAACTTACTAAGCCAGGATTCATCCATTTGTAAAAAGATATGAGGAACAGCCTTGCCACACAGAGGAATTGTATGAAGGAAAAGTATAAAGGAGGCTGTGGGTGGAGCACTAGTAATGCCGGGTCAAATCAGACTAGTGGTTAGAAAACCCATAGTTCAGATCAGACAGACTGTTGAATAGGATCCAGCCTTTGAAGGAGGATATACGGTTGGACACAAGAATTATTGTGAGAGGGTTCCTCTCTGACAAGCTGCGATTGAGCAGAAAAAAAAAAAAACAGGCAGGGGTATCCTCTTCTTCCTGTGCTATTTTCTTTATATTCAGAGCCACCGGCAATTAATCAAAGGGAATATTCACAAATATAGGACTATAATTGGTACTGTACTTAAGAAAAGTTAGCCTTACTTGCAAATGATATTCTGTACTTGACAAATGCAGAAAAGGACATGCCAGTGTTGTGGCACATTCTGAGACAGTTTCAAGTCTTTTTGTGATATAAAATTAGTGAAAATAAAGGTTACAGCGGTAAGCTATGCATCCACAATTGAAATGAATCAGCAATGCTTATTAACGGGGACATGGTAAGCTAAAGTATTTACAGGCAAGGATTAAAATGGATTCTGTTATAGTAGTTATGGGTATGTAAGAACAGACTACAAAAATGATACAAAAACTGAGAAAATGGAAGCTCGATTATGGACATGGATATTAAAGTACTAGCAGTGAAAATGTTTTTAGTCAATTTAGTTTTAATTATAAAATGTCAGTCATTTTCTTTAACTAGGGGAGAAGTTGCAGATTATAATAAAGGGTTGAAGGAATTTATTTGGGAGGGGAAGAGGGCAAGAATTAAGTGGGATAAGTTGATTCTCCTCATAGAACAAAGTTGTGTGAGATTACCAACTTGAATGGATACTTTTACTGTACTCAGTTAAGGTTAATATATGTAACACAAGCAGAAGGTCAGAAGATTATAAATCAAAATAGGAAGGAATAATGAAGGGGGGTTAGAAATGAGTACAATTTTGGATGCAAGTCTTTGAGGTCAACAACAACAATCACATAGAACATTATATTCTTGAAGTACAAGAAACTATTTTAACAGCTAAGGCAGCAGAGGAATGGAGAAAGGAGATTTTACCAACAGGGTAACTGCAAGTAGTTGCAGTAATATAACAAATAGGCAGGACAGAGCTGGAATTTACTAGACAAAAATTACCAAAGGAACCTAGGTATTGGGAGCAAATAACTACAGAAGGAAAGGTAACAGAGCAGGATGAGGCTAAGCAGAAGTTTGGACTGCAGGTTAGCAACTTCCTTAACTACCAGGGATTGATAATAGAGCATAAGCAAAGAAAAAGGGGTAGGGGAGTGCAAAGTAAAAGACCTGCTGTGGTAGACTTTTTAGCTGAGCCTAGAATAGAAGCTGCTGGTAAAAAGGATATTTAGCGGGGCATATAAAATATTGCATGATAAAGTACAGTTGTATAAGAACTTACCAGTACCTCAATAGCACAGTTGTGTACCTACCATAAATGTAGATGTTCGAGTGTATTCACGGTTGCAGTCATTACATTTGGGTTATCCTGCTGGCAGGCTACCCGCAGTCGGCCTGAATTCCAAAGTCTTGGTCTGGCGTCTGTTGCTGTCGCCTCTTCCCTGACGTCAGTGCGCCAGGGGTATATAAGATGCAGCTGACGCCATTTTCTTCAGTTTTTCTTGCCCCAGATGTCAGGTGCCCCCAAAAGGGTAGGCTAAAAACATTGCTTATAAAAAGCATGCACTAAAATAAACATTACCTTCATCTACAAGCAAATACACCACATAGGTTGTATAGAATAGAGAAGTACAGATAAGTCCCAGCAAAGAAAGGGGGATGGTGGGTGGGTAACCTGGACTGCAACAGTGAATACACTCGAACATCTACATTTATGGTAGGTACACAACTGTACTATGTTCATCGTGTTTCACTGTTGCAGTCATTACACTTGGGTAGAATCCCAAAGGTGAGGTTGGGCGGCTGGGTCTAAATAGAATTACGAGTGGCTATGAGGCCCTGCAGAACTGCAGTGGCAAAGTCTACTTTGGATTTAGAGGAAAGAGGTAAGTGGTAGTGCTTAGTAAAAGTGTGCACTGAAGCCCAAGTTGCAGCCTCCAAAATATCCTTGGTTGGTACTCCTCTGAGGAAGGCTGCTGAGGTGGCTGCTGCCTTGGTCGAATGTGGTCTAATGCTCTTAGGCACTGATTTGCCATGTTGTGAATAGCAGAAACGAATGTAGCGTCCTATCCATTTTGAAATAGTCTGCTTTGAGATAGCCTTTCCTTGTGATCCTGCAGCATATGCTACTAAAAGTTGCTCAGTCTTTCTGAAAGCTTTAGTTTTGTCCAAGTAGAAGTGTAGCTGTCTGTGTATGTCCAAAGAATGCAGAAGTCTCTCCCCTTTATTCCGTGGGTTTGTATAAAATGTAGGCAAATGAATGGTTTGGTTAAGAGCCACACTGGACACTACTTTAGGCATAAATGTTGGGTTGTCCTTAAGAGAAAAGTACAGTTTTGTACCTACCATAAATGTAGATGTCCGATAGATATGCAACTGCAGTCATAACATATGGGTTGTCCTGCCTCAGGCAGCCCTCGGTCGGCCGAATTCCAAAGTCTGGGTCCGGCGTCGGCTGGTGTCACCTCCTCTCCGACGTCACAACGGCTGGAGTATAAAGGCATCGGCCGACACCAACTTCAGTGTTTCTTGCCCCAGATGTCAGGTGCCCTCTTAGGAAGGCTAAATTTGGTAAATGGATAAAAATCATCCCAAACATGCACAACAGTAATAAACAGATACACCATAGGAGATACCCCCAGCTGAAGGGAAAAGGGGTAGGGACCCAAAAAGAAGGATACAGAGGGGTAGGAGGGTGGGAAAATACGACTGCAGTTGCATATCTATCGGACATCTACATTTATGGTAGGTACAAAACTGTACTATGTCCTTCAAGAATGCAACTGCAGTCATAACATATGGGTTGAATACCATAGCCAAGCTGGGGGTGGATGGAACTATGATAAGGATGGTATAGCTAAAATCCCCTGCAGGACTGCCGAAGCAAAGCCTGCTCGGGATGTGGATTATAAGGGCAGGTGGTAGTGCTTGGTAAATGTATGCACGGAGCTCCATGTAGCAGCCTCTAAAATGTCCTTTGTTGCCACTCCTCTTAGGAAAGCTGTGGAAGTGGCTATAGCTCTGGTGGAGTGTGGCCTAATATTGGCTGGCACACCTTTTCCATGAAAAGAATAGCAAAATCTGATGCAATGTCCAATCCACTTTGAAATTGTTTGTTTGGAGATTGCTTTTCCTTGTACTCCAGCAGCATAGGCTACAAACAGCTGGTCAGACTTTCTGGTGGCCTTAGTTCTGTCCAAGTAGTAGCGTAGTTGTCTGTGTATGTCCAAAGTATGCAGTAGTTTTTCCCCCCTATTTTGAGGATTGGGGAAGAATGTAGGTAAATGAATAGCTTGATTTAGACACATCCTGGAAATAACTTTTGGCATGAATGTAGGATTGGTTCTTAGAGAGACTCTGTCTTGATGAAAAATGAGGAAGGGGGGCACTGCCATGAGTGTCTGTATCTCCGAAACTGACTGCCAATAAGAAGGCCGTCTTCCATGAAAGAAATTGCATTTCTGAGGTTGCTGCTGGCTCAAATGGAGGAAGAGTTAGTTTTTCCAACCCGTAGTTGAGGTCCCATGCAGGTACTGGCTGTTTTCTGGGAGGTTTGATATTCTTTATCCCTCTTAGAAACTGTCCTAGAAGAGGATGCAAAAACACTGGAGGGTCACAGTTGTATTTTGCTGAGATTGCTAAGGTATGAATCTTTATTGAGGAGTATGAGAGTCCAGTATGAAATAGTTCTGCCAAGTATTCTAATATCTGACGTATACTCAGTAATGCTGTGTCCTGACCCCTTTTGGCATTCCAGATGCTGAATCTCTTCCACTTGGCTGAATAGGTTTTTCTGGTGGAAGGTCTGCGTGCTTCCAGCAAGATCTCTTGAACACATCTGGAAAGAGAGTTAGGTGTTGAAGTCATAGTAGCCTCCAGGCTGTCAGATGCAATGTCTTCATGTACAGTCCTGTAATTGTGTTGCGTTAGGAGCAGGGGCCATAGGATCAGAGGCCATGGTTTGGTCCGAGTTATGGTCAATAGCAGTGGGTACCAGTGTTGCCTTGGCCAGTCTGGAGCTATCAAGATGCCTGTTGGTTGTTCTGCTTTGATTTTCAGTATCACCTTGGTCAGCAGAGGCAGGGGAGGGAATGCATACATTTTTAGAGAATTCCAGCTGAAGGAGAGAGCATCCGTTTTCCAAGCTAGAGGGTGGTGAGTCCTTGTGCAGAACTTTTCCAGGTGATGATTTAAGTGGGAAGCAAAAAGATCTACGTCCGGTCTTCCCCATGTCCTTGTCAGTTGAGAGAAAATGTGAGGGTGCAGCATCCATTCGTGTGGATCCATGAAATTTCTGCTCAGATTGTCCGCCAGTACATTGTCCTTGCCTGGTACAAACTGGGATTGCAGGTGTATCTTCAGGCTCAGGGATTTTTCCCAGAGAAGCATTGTTAGTCTGCAGAGGGGATAAGAATGAGTGCCTCCCTGCTTGTTTATGTACCACATGACAGTGGTGTTGTCTGTCCTTATTAGCAAATGTCCTTGTTGTAGTGATTTTTCGAAAGTCTCGATGGCATGTATCACTGCCAACATCTCCTTTTGGTTTATGTGCAGATGTCTTTCCTTTGGCGTCCATAGACCTTGAATGCATCTGCCCTCCATGTGCGCCCCCCATCCATGGTCTGAGGCGTCTGTTGTAATCATTTGGCCTGCTTGAGGTCTGTTGAAAGACATGCCTTTGTTTAGTTGACTGGCTTGGGCCCACCACAGAAATTCCTTCTGCAGACATGGAATAAGTGGGATTATGTCCTCTAGGCTGTTGTTGTGTTGAGACCATAAGTTTTTTAAATACCATTGCAGCTTTCTCATATGAAGTCTTGCCAAAGGTATCAGAAGGATGCAAGATGCCATGAAACCCAGGGCCTGCAGGATTTTCCTTGCAGTCAGCTGGGAAAGCTTTGCTAGGCCTTTGAAGTACTCTGGTAAATGCTGCTGTTTTTCCTCTGTGAGGTAGGCCATTTGGGTTTCCGTGTCCATTTTGGCTCCTAGGAATGTAATCTGTTGGGATGGTAGTAATTTTGACTTCTGAATGTTGACTGTGTATCCCAAGGCCTGCAGTAGATGCATGACATAGTCCAAATTCCCTTTTAAGGCTTGTTTGTTGTCTGCTTGCATGAGGCAGTCGTCCAAGTAGGGGTATATTTGAATCCCCTGCTGTCTGCAGTGTGCCACTACTGATGCCAGGGATTTCGTGAACACTCTGGGCGCAGTAGATAAGCCAAACGGCAATGCTGAGAATTGATAATGCTCTGTCCCTGCAAGAAATCTGAGGTATCTTCTGCAGCTTTGTCTGATTGGGACATGCAGGTATGCCTCCTTGAGGCCCAGAGTGACCAGCCAAGACCCCTTGCCCAGCATGGGAAGAAGATGCTGCAACATCAGCATTTTGAATTTTGGCACAATGAGGAAAGTGTTTAGATTTGACAAGTCCAGTATGGGTCTCCATTTGTTTTCTTTTCTTGGAACAAGGAACAGTCTTGAATAAAATCCCTGGCCTTGCTCCTGAGGAGGAACCCTTTCTATTGCTTTTATACTTAATAGCTTGGAAACTTGAGTGAGTGCCTCTGCCCTTTGATGATGTGGCAGGTTTGGCATGCCTTGTCTTATTGGTAATGTGTGGAAGTGGAATCTGTAACCTTTGTCTATCAAATCCAGAATCCATTTGTCTTTGGTTAAGATATGCCAGTTTTGTGAGAATAAGGCAAATTTTCCGCCCAAATTTGCTTCTCTTTGAACCTTTGTAGGCGGTACGAAAGTGAAGTCATTGCGATTGTCCTTGTGGTGCAGCTGAACTGTCTGCGCCACTTCTTTGATTTGGAGGTTGCCAGTGGCGGCCCCTGTAAGATCCTCGGTGTTGCCCTCTACCCCGGGCACGTCTGCTTTTCCCCTTTGAAACTTGTCAGAGCCGGGGAAGGACCAATTCTTTGAGGGCCAGTTTCTGCTGAATCTGGGTGGCTGAACCTGAAGGAAATCCTTGACTGTCTGGACTGACTTTGCTATTTCCTCTATGGATTTCAATACATCTTGTGCAGTAGCACCAAAAAGCTTTTGTTTTTCCAAAGGTGCATCCAGTAACTTTACTTTAACATGGTCAGGCAAAGACTGATCCTTCAACCAAGCATGTCTACGTATCACAGCCCCAGTCATGGCTGCCCTACATGAAGCTTCCAGTGCATCATAACCACACTGCAGAAAATGGTTATTAACCTGCTATGTATATGATCCTGCAGTGCCTTTTTATCAACAGGCTCAGGAGAGGCTAACTTTTTCTGTAAATCATCCAGGAGAAAATCTTGGTACTGAAACATGTGAAAAAGGCAGTTAAGAGACCTCATGGCTAGGGTAGTAGAGGTATATACTTTTTTACCCCATCTCTCCAGGGACCTTGCTTCTCTGTCAGCTGGCAGTGGGTTTTTGGCACAGGAGGAAGCCACTCCCTTGGGGCCCTGTGAAATAGTTTCTAGATCCACAGAGTGGGCCTTAAAAAGGTGCTTGTGAGTGTCAGGGACCCTATAATATCTGTCCGGCTTGACAGGAGCAGGAGGAAGAGAATCAGGGTTGGCACTGGAGTCAGAGAAAACATCATCCAAAACATCCATAACTGGAGGAATAGCCAAAGGTCTGTGCTGGGGAAGCTTGAGGAAAGTACAAAGCCTTTTCCTGGAGTCAGAGAATTCCTGACCCTGCCATTGAAAATGTTCCCTCATATAATGCAGGACTTCCCCAAATGAGAGATCCTCTGGAGGGGAGGCAGAGGGAATTGACTCCTCAGCATCAGAGTCCTCGTAGGCCTGAAAGGGATCTTCTTGAGTATCAGAATGCTCAGAATCCCCAGAGGCTTCATCCGAGGAGAGGTCGTCCGCCTGCTCAGTTCTAGGCCTTTTCTCTGCAGGTGGCTGAGAACCCCTGTCCAGATGAGGCTGAGACCCCCTAAGGGAAATAAGGTCTGCAGCCAGAGACATGATCTGCTTATCAGATGAAGGGGCCTGGGCAGGTTTTGGATGGGCCTTGGCCTTAGCACGTGCAAAGGCCTTGATGGACATGGATACAGGAGGCCTAGCAGCCCCACGTGCAGGCGTTACCTTGTCCACAGGAATGGTGTCGGGTAGATCCAGAACTTCGGTTTCCGGAGGAAAATCAACAACCGGCACCGGAGAGATCTCCGAGACCGAAGGTCGTGTTAACGCTGTGTCGTCGGCCTGGAGCGGTAGATTTACCACTTCCGAAGGGACCGGAGCACTAGCAGAGGGTTTAGGAGTAACATCGGTAGTGGACGTGGGCCGAGGATGTCGGTCCTGGTTCTTGCGTTTTTTAGCAGATTGGGTTGTCAATACACAACTTAAAAACTCGCAAACCCAGGAAACAACAAAAAAGCGAGCTGGAACACGATAAGAGCAGGCTAAAAACTGAAAATGTTTAATAAAATCCAAGTAAAAGTAAGCGCTTTCAGCAGAAACAGTGTTCTGCCTTCATCAGACAAACATAAATCATTCAAATGACACCTCTTTTAAATAGATTTCAAATAATTTGACAAATCAAGAGCGAGTGCATTTTTCAATTAAGAAAAAACCATGGGAACCTTAAAACAGCGATATGCTTTACATTATTAAATACTAGTCATTGTTTTGTAGTAAACATAATAAAGCATAGCAAATGAAGTTCGCTAAATGTAATAACCTTCAAGCAGTATATGCAAGTAAATTGTGCTTTGCTTAAAAATTAGTATCAATGTGTTACCAGCAGCCTAGGTAAAAGAAAAAATATATATGTGTATATTTGTAAAAATACAAGTGAAATATTTGTCTCATTGAACAAATTTAAATAAATCAAGAAGTAAAATTACTCTCTATAAAATCAGAACAATCCATTATTATACTAATAAATAAATAAACAAATAAACGATTACATTAATGAAGTTTAAGCTAATAGAAAACTCCAGTAGATAATTCAACTGCACACAGGGACTAGAAATAACTAGGATGTCACCACATGTGCTGTACCCAAATCTAAGGGACATTGCAAACAACTCTAATAGTCACAAAACAAGAGATAATAGTACATAAAAGCATAAGCATCAACGATAGTTGAAAGGTATTACCTATTATAAGAGAGCCATCTCAAAACACACTTAATAGAAAGGGCATCATTAATACCAGGGGTAATGTGTGCTCTTGTACGAATCTGCCATAGTAATTCGTCTATTTCGAGACAAATTTGCCAAGGGCCACCTCTGATGTCTGGAATAATCTGCTGTAAAATAATAAAACTAAAACGGTGGTCATTGTGTTCCATAATATGCCTAGCTAAGGCATTAGTGTGGTCTTGCTTAGCAATGGCATAAATATGTTCATATATTCTAGTTTTTAACTTGCGTTCCGTTTTCCCAATGTAGAACGCATTGCAAAAATTACACAATGCTGCATAAATGATCGATTTAGTTTCACAATTATAGTGGTCCTTGACTTTATATTCTTTACCATTAATAGAAAAATGTGTTGCCACCTTAATGTGTCTACATTGGGCACAAAAGCCACATTTAAACATCCCTGATGGTCGATTTTGTGCCCTTTTTGGCTTGTTCTTCTCCAAAATTGCTTTTAAATTATAGCCTCTCCTATAAGTGATTTTAGGCCTATCACCTAATACATTAAGAAGAGTTCCTTCACTTTTTATTATGTCCCAGTTTTTATTGATAATCCCCTTGATTAATTGATAATCCAAGGAGAAGGTATACAAAAAACTAGTACAATACGTGTTGCTACTCTGCTTATTTGTCCTAAAATTTGGACTAATAGTAGAACTAACGTCTTCGTGATTATTAGGGTTATTAGTGTTATAATGGCCAGTTAGAAGGGGAAAAAAATACCCTTCCTCGCGTTTACGTGATACCTCCAAAATAATACTAGTTAACAAGTTGATTAGGTACCCCCTAGATTCAAGCATACTCATTAACTTGTTACATTCACTGTTAAAATCTGTATCATCTGTTACCGTACGTGCTGCCCTGACAATCTGACCTTTTACCACAGATCTTTTTTGGTGGTATGGGTGATTACTGGAAAAGTGCAACAGAGAGTTAGAATATGTGGGTTTTCTGTATATGACACTTTTGAACCTATGATTAATTGTGTCCTTAATAAGGAGAATGTCCAAATAGTTGATCTTAGTGTCATCCACTGTGTAAGTGAATTCTAAAGTCAGTCATACTAGTAATCCTTTCCAGAAAGGAAGGTATGAGATCTTTGTTTCCTTCCCAAATACAAAATATGTCATCCTGGTACCTAGTGTACCAGGTGACATATTGTTGAAATAAGTCATCTTTAAATAGAAGTGTGGCCTCCCAATTCGCCATTACAGCATTAGCAAATGTACCGCTTAAAGGCGAACCCATGGCCACCCTGAGGTTTGCAAATAGAAATTGTTCACAAAAGTGAAGTAATTATTTGTTAAAACTGTCTCAAGGAGGGTTAAAGTGAGATAAATAGTGTCATCTTTAACTTTTTTTTGCTGATAAATACTCCCTAACCCAAGCTAAACCAATAGTTTGGGAATGACAGTATAAAGGTCCTTGGCGTCGATAGTCAAGAACACTGCCTGGGGATTATGCGTTAGTTTGTTAATATTTTCCAAAAAGGACCAGGAATCTTTACATATATGCACCTCCTTATCAATAAGGGGTTTGATAATGTTGTCAATAAATTTAGCACATGGGTAAGTGATAGACCCCCTCCCCGTCAACTATGGGGGGGAAAGGGGTGCATTCAAACGTTATGAAGTTTGGGGTCCCAAAGAAACGGGATCCTTGGAGCTGCTATGTTAAGATATCTATAGGCATCCCCATCAATGAACCCATCCATTAATAAGTCATACAAAATGTTGTTGATTTTGTGGTATGCAACATGTATTTCGTTCAAAGAAACCTTACTATAGGCTGGTGTGTCCAAATGTTCAGACATGTATTCGATATACTTACAGTGGTCCATGAAAACCACCCCGCCCCCTTTATCTGGTTTCATAACTCTTATGTTGCAATCTTTCAAAAGGCTAAGGAAGTCCCATTCTAGAGGGGAAATGTTAGCAAGGTGTTTGTGGTTGCTGTACATTACTCGATTCTTAATAGCCCAAAGATCCATTTCACAGATTTTTTCAAATGTATTTAATAAAGGATGAAGTGGTGGATTGTATGAACTGGAAACTCTTAAGTATTCACAATATCAGTGGTATTACCCATTAATAAATTTAAGTTGAGTTTTCTTACAAACACCTTGAGATCTATGATAGTTCTACCAATGTCCATATGTTGACTTGGGACAAAAGAAAGGTCTTTGGCCATAAAATCCACCATGTCTTGTTGTATATTTAAAAGAGTATAGTTGTAAACAGTAAAGTTACAATTAGTACTTGTGAGTAATTTAGGTTGTACACCAAAGTCCAAAGAATCATTTATCTCCTCCGTCCCTTCCTCTTGTTCCTGGTGTTGTTCTGCATCTGGGCCTGGGGAGGGTTGTATCTCTGTGCGTTATTGACAGGACGAAAATCCTGATGATCTTGCTGGTTAGTACCCTCTACATACTGACCTGGTGCACCACTAGGCTGATTGTTGTCCCTAGATTCGACCTGAGGCAAGCCACCTTGCTGGTGACCACCATCGGTCGCATTGTTGTTATTATTGTTGTTAAATCTAGGACTCCTTCGTGGTAATTGTCTATTGTCATTATAATGGACAGAGTTATTTTGGAAATTGTGAACAGAACTATTACGAAAATTATTGTTGTTAATGGAATGAGCATCATTATTATGTTGCACATCAGAAATGTTCTCATAAGGTAAATCATTTACCTTATTAGAAAGTCTGGGATACGCACGATTGTTAGAGTAATCAGTGATGTCTCTGGTAAGCTTCTTTTTCTTGGTGAAAAGTAGTTTACTTAAACTCGCCTCAATACTAGAAAAAAATGCGAGAGTATTCATATTTGTATCTGAAAAAATCTGGATCAGTTACTATTTCCTGTTCCAAGGTCTCTAGTTCAGCTGTTAAAGTAGTAATGTCTTTAGAATAGAATGAAATAAGTGCCTTCAAGAACTCGAAACCTTGTCGGTCAAATAAGTCAGTCAGTTCTTGATAAAAAGGTGAATCATCAGCCAGTCCAGCGGGAAACCTCCACTGGCGGAGACCTTTAGGAACTACCTTGTTACCAATGCATTCATTCAAGTACGAAACTTCTAACTGGAGTTTTTTACATTTGTATAACTTATTATCAAATTGTTCAATTTTATCAGATAAATTAAAGTTCTCACCATTTAATTATGTAGTAGATTCCACCTGAGGTACTAATCTTTGACTGAAGAAGTTATTGTTGCCAAGAAAATTAGTTATCAATGGAATTGTATTGGTGTTAGCAATTCCATTATTAGCAATTCCGTTATTACCTTCTTGCTGCTGGAAACGGACAAAGTCAGTACCCCCTAGTGCATGTCCAACTGGAGGTGGAAGTAAACCAGTGCGATGTGCAGAAGACAGGGGTAGCTGGTCAGTATTAGATGTATCGTTATTGGCGTTCTGGTGCACCGGTGAGCGCTGCCCATTAGGAAGCGATGTTGCATTAGAAAGTGAATGCAAAGTCGAGTTATTAGTAGAACCAATATTGGTGGAGCCAGCGTTAGTTCCCGGGCGTGGGCTAAAAGTGCTTCCACTTTCTGTGTTAAAGCATCCACTCTCCCCAAAAGAGCTTCTACAAGTGCTGTCAGGTTCCCTGGTGAGTTACTCGTACCTTCGTTGTCATCATTTTGTTGCGTAAACAAAATAGGTGAAGCCTCTCCGGTTCCGTTCGCCATAGTGAAGACAATACACAACTTAAAAACTCGCAAACCCAGGAAACAACAAAAAAGCGAGCTGGAACACGATAAGAGCAGGCTAAAAACTGAAAATGTTTAATAAAATCCAAGTAAAAGTAAGCGCTTTCGGCAGAAACAGTGTTCTGCCTTCATCAGACAAACATAAATCATTCAAATGACACCTCTTTTAAATAGATTTCAAATAATTTGACAAATCAAGAGCGAGTGCATTTTTCAATTAAGAAAAAACCATGGGAACCTTAAAACAGCGATATGCTTTACATTATTAAATACTAGTCATTGTTTTGTAGTAAACATAATAAAGCATAGCAAATGAAGTTCGCTAAATGTAATAACCTTCAAGCAGTATATGCAAGTAAATTGTGCTTTGCTTAAAAATTAGTATCAATGTGTTACCAGCAGCCTAGGTAAAAGAAAAAATATATATGTGTATATTTGTAAAAATACAAGTGAAATATTTGTCTCATTGAACAAATTTAAATAAATCAAGAAGTAAAATTACTCTCTATAAAATCAGAACAATCCATTATTATACTAATAAATAAATAAACAAATAAACGATTACATTAATGAAGTTTAAGCTAATAGAAAACTCCAGTAGATAATTCAACTGCACACAGGGACTAGAAATAACTAGGATGTCACCACATGTGCTGTACCCAAATCTAAGGGACATCGCAAACAACTCTAATAGTCACAAAACAAGAGATAATAGTACATAAAAGCATAAGCATCAACGATAGTTGAAAGGTATTACCTATTATAAGAGAGCCATCTCAAAACACACTTAATAGAAAGGGCATCATTAATACCAGGGTAATGTGTGCTCTTATGCGAATCTGCCATAGTAATTTGTCTATTTCGAGACGAATTTGCCAAGGGCCACCTCTGATGTCTGGAATAATCTGCTGTAAAATAATAAAACTAAAACGGTGGTCATTGTGTTCCATAATATGCCTAGCTAAGGCATTAGTGTGGTCTTGCTTAGCAATGGCATAAATATGTTCATATATTCTAGTTTTTAACTTGCGTTCCGTTTTCCCAATGTAGAACGCATTGCAAAATTACACAATGCTGCATAAATGATCGATTTAGTTTCACAATTATAGTGGTCCTTGACTTTATATTCTTTACCATTAATAGAAAAATGTGTTGCCACCTTAATGTGTCTACATTGGGCACAAAAGCCACATTTAAACATCCCTGATGGTCGATTTTGTGCCCTTTTTGGCTTGTTCTTCTCCAAAATTGCTTTTAAATTATAGCCTCTCCTATAAGTGATTTTAGGCCCATCACCTAATACATTAAGAAGAGTTCCTTCACTTTTTATTATGTCCCAGTTTTTATTGATAATCCCCTTGATTAATTGATAATCCAAGGAGAAGGTATACAAAAAACTAGTACAATACGTGTTGCTACTCTGCTTATTTGTCCTAAAATTTGGACTAATAGTAGAACTAACTTCTTCGTGATTATTAGGGTTATTAGTGTTATAATGGCCAGTTAGAAGGGGAAAAAAATACCCTTCCTCGCGTTTACGTGATACCTCCAAAATAATACTAGTTAACAAGTTGATTAGGTACCCCCTAGATTCAAGCATACTCATTAACTTGTTACATTCACTGTTAAAATCTGTATCATCTGTTACCGTACGTGCTGCCCTGACAATCTGACCTTTTACCACAGATCTTTTTTGGTGGTATGGGTGATTACTGGAAAAGTGCAACAGAGAGTTAGAATATGTGGGTTTTCTGTATATGACACTTTTGAACCTATGATTAATTGTGTCCTTAATAAGGAGAATGTCCAAATAGTTGATCTTAGTGTCATCCACTGTGTAAGTGAATTCTAAAAAGTCAGTCATACTAGTAATCCTTTCCAGAAAGGAAGGCATGAGATCTTTGTTTCCTTCCCAAATACAAAATATGTCATCCTGGTACCTAGTGTACCAGGTGACATATTGTTGAAATAAGTCATCTTTAAATAGAAGTGTGGCCTCCCAATTCGCCATTACAGCATTAGCAAATGTACCGCCGCAAGGCGAACCCATGGCCACCCCTGAGGTTTGCAAATAGAAATTGTTCTCAAAAGTGAAGTAATTATTCGTTAAAACTGTCTCAAGGAGGGTTAAAGTGACATAAATAGTGTCATCTTTAACTTTTTTTTTTGCAATGCTTTCTACATTGGGAAAACGGAACGCAAGTTAAAAACTAAAATATATGAACATATTTATGCCATTGCTAAGCAAGACCACACTAATGCCTTAGCTAGGCATATTATGGAACACAATGACCACCGTTTTAGTTTTATTATTTTACAGCAGATTATTCCAGACATCAGAGGTGGCCCTTGGCAAATTCGTCTCGAAATAGACAAATTACTATGGCAGATTCGTACAAGAGCACACATTACCCCTGGTATTAATGATGCCCTTTCTATTAAGTGTGTTTTGAGATGGCTCTCTTATAATAGGTAATACCTTTCAACTATAGCTTGTACCAGGATGACATATTTTGTATTTGGGAAGGAAACAAAGATCTCATACCTTCCTTTCTGGAAAGGATTACTAGTATGACTGACTTTTTAGAATTCACTTACACAGTGGATGACACTAAGATCAACTATTTGGACATTCTCCTTATTAAGGACACAATTAATCATAGGTTCAAAAGTGTCATATACAGAAAACCCACATATTCTAACTCTCTGTTGCACTTTTCCAGTAACCACCCATACCACCAAAAAAGATCTGTGGTAAAAGGTCAGATTGTCAGGGCAGCACGTATGGTAACAGATGATACAGATTTTAACAGTGAATGTAACAAGTTAATGAGTATGTTTGAATCTAGGGGGTACCCAATCAACTTGTTAACTAGTATTATTTTGAAGGTATCACGTAAACGCGAGGAAGGGTATTTTTTTCCCCTTCTAACTGGCCAGTATAACACTAATAACCCTAATAATCACGAAGAACAAGCCAAAAAGGGCACAAAATCGACCATCAGGGATGTTTAAATGTGGCTTTTGTGCCCAATGTAGACACATTAAGGTGGCAACACATTTTTCTATTAATGGTAAAGAATATAAAGTCAAGGACCACTATAATTGTGAAACTAAATCGGTCATTTATGCAGCTTTGTGTAATTTTTGCAATGCGTTCTACATTGGGAAAACGGAACGCAAGTTAAAAAAGTACAGTTTTGTACCTACCATAAATGTAGATGTTCGAAGATCCACATTGCTGCAGTCCTTACTTATGGGTAGTCCGCTGTCCTCGGTCGGCCCGAATACCAAAGTATTAGGCTGACGTCGGTCATGGGCGCTCAGAACTGACATCAGAGCGTCAGGGTATAAAAGCGCATGACCGACGTCATATCCTCAGTCTTTTCTTGCCCCAGATGTCAGAAGGCCCTAAAAAGAAAGGCCACAGCCCAAAAACAGGATACCTCCCAAAAACATGCCCAACAACAACAACAACCATCACCCAAACCATATTACCATGCCAAACTACAGAGGGGAAGGAGGGAGGGTAAATTGGACTGCAGCAATGTGGATCTTCGAACATCTACATTTATGGTAGGTACAAAACTGTACTATGTTCTTCATCTCACATTGCTGCAGTCCTTACTTATGGGTAGAATCCCAAAGCAGAGGTAAAGGGAGGATGGCAAAATCATAAAGCATTAGGGGCTGCTAAAATGCCCTGTAATATAGCAGAGGCAAATCCAGCCCTAGACTTAGAATAAAGAGGAAGGTGGTAATGCTTGGAAAAAGTATGTACTGAACTCCAAGTGGCTGCTTCCAAAATATCTTTGTAGCTACCCCCTTAGAAAGGCAGTAGAAGTGGCAGTAGCTCTAGTGGAATGAGGTCTGATTCCAGGCGGAACCTCCTTACCATGATGGGAATAACAGAAAGAAATACAAAACCCAATCCATTTAGAAATAGTTTGTTTTGAAACAGGTTTCCCCTGAGAACCCAAAGCAAAAGAAACAAACAACTGCTGAGACTGCCTGAACCCTTGGTTCTGCTCAAATAATAACGTAACTGTCTGTGAATATCCAAAGTATGCAAAATCTTCTCCCCTTTATTTGGGGGTTTGCATAAAAAGTAGGCAAATGAATAGTTTGGTTCAAGGCCACACTAGAAACCACTTTAGGCATAAAGGAAGGATTAGTACGCAAAGATACCCTATCCTTATGAAAAATCAGGAAAGGTTCCACTGCCATAAGGGCCTGTAATTCAGAAACCCTTCTTGCAGAGGTAATGCCCAACAAAAAAGCAGTCTTCCATGATAAATACTTTAACTCGGCAGTAGCTGCAGGCTCAAAAGGTTGTAGAGTAAGCTTTTCCAACACAAAATTGAGATCCCAAGCAGGAGTAGGAGCTCTACGTGGGGGTCTTATGTTCTTTGCCCTCTAAGAAATTGCTTAAACAAAGGATGGGAAAACAAAGGAGGGTCACAGTCATAGTGAGCAGAAATGGCTGCAGCATGAACCTTTATCGAGGAGAAAGACAAACCCTTGTCCAATAACTCAGTAAGATATTGAAGAGAAACACTTAAATCAGGCTTGGAAACATCAAAGTCCTTCACTCTGCTCCAAAGAAAAAATCTCCTCCATTTATCTGCGTAAACTTTCCTTGTACTAGGCCGTCTGGCCTCCAAAATAACATTCAAAACTTGTTGTGGAAGCTGAGACCCTCCAGGGTCTAGAACAGAATATGCCAGGCTGTGAGATGCAGAGACTGAATCTTGACATTGAGGAAGTGATTGCCCTCCTGAGACAAAAGATGCGGAATCAAAGGCAGAGGCCATGGAGGTTCCCGTACTAAACTCCTCAGTAGTGGGTACCAGTGCTGTCGAGGCCAATCCGGCGCTATCAGAATCATGGATGGCTTGTCTATTCTGGCCTTCAGGAGTACCTTGGGAATGAGAGGCAGAGGTGGAAAGGCATAGACATGAAGATTGCTCCAACTGAATGATAGAGCATCCACCTTCCAAGCTGTGGGATGAAACATTTTTGTGCAAAACTTTGGCAACTGGTAATTTAGTGGAGAAGCGAACAGATCTATGTCTGGAGTCCCCATAACACTGTCAACTTTTGAAACACATGAGGATCCAGTTTCCACTCGTGAGGATCCACAATTTGTCTGCTCAACACATCTGCTAAGGAGTTCTGTGCTCCTGGTAGAAACCTTGCCTGAAGATTGAGGTGTAAACTGAGAGCAGTCTCCCACAAAATCATCGCTTGCCTGCAAAGAGGGTACGAATGGGTTCCTCCTTGCTTGTTGATGTACCACATGACAGTAGTGTTGTCTGTTTGAATCAACACCTGTCCTGGGTGAAGTAAATCCCTGAAAGCCATCAATGCAAATTGAACTGCTAACATCTCCTTCAAGTTGATATGCAAATGTTGAAGTCTGACAAGCCACGTGTCTTGCACCCATTTTCCATTGAGGTGTGCTCCCCAAGCCTTGTCCGAGGCATCTGTCGTTAAAATCTGACTCGCCTCTGGTCGGGTCACAGAGAGTCCCTTGTTTAGGTGACATTCCTGAGCCCACCACAAAAATTCCTTCTGAATGCAAGGTATTATTGGAATGACAGTGTCTAGATCTTGGCAGTGTTGTGTCCATACATTTTTGAGATACCATTGAAGCTTCCTCATATGCAGTTTGGCATTGGGAAGCACCAGAATACAAGATGCCATGAACCCCAAGGCTTGAAGGACTGTCCTTGCAGTCAGCCTGGACTGTAGAGACATTTGATGGAAATAAAGAGAAAGGCTTCTTTGTTTGTCCGGGGTCAAAAAGGCCATCTGGGAAGCTGTATTCAGTCTCACACCCAGAAAGCACATGTCCTGAGAGGGTACTAGACTGGACTTTGTTTCGTTCACAGAATACCCTAGGCATCTTAACACTACCATCACATACTGTAGATGATGAAGATGTTCGTCTTTGTGTTGTGCAATAATCAGGCAATCATCCAAATAAGGATAAATCTGTATTCCTCTTAACCTGAAAAAGGCTATCACTGGAGCCAGAACCTTTGTGAACACTCTGGGCGCAGTAGATAAGCCAAAGGGCAATGCAGAGAACTGATAATGTAAATTTCCAGCCCGAAAACGCAGGTACCTCCTGCAACTGGGCCTGATAGGAACATGAAGATAAGCCTCTGAGATCCAGAGTTACCATCCAGTGATCTTTTCCCAACAGAGGTAAAAGCTGTTGTAACGTTAGCATTTTGAACTTTGGAATGTCCAGATAAGTGTTGAGGATAGATAAATCCAAAATTGGTCTCCACGTGTTCCGTTTCTTTGGTACTAGAAACAGGCGAGAATAAAATCCTAGTCCCACTTCTGACAGAGGAACTGGCTGAATAGCTCCTATTTGAAGAAGCAAAGAAATCTGCTTGTGAGCCTCTATCCTTTGCCGAGGAGGAACGTCTGGCATTCCTTTGAAAGGAGGCAATGTATGGAAATAAAACTTGTAGCCTCGGTTTATAATGTCCAATACCCATTTGTCCTGGGTGACTAAAAGCCAGTTTTGCTTGAAGAGTGCTAACTTTCCTCCCAAAGGAGCTGCCAGGCAAGAAGAATCTGGCAGCTGAAAATGCAGGTCATTGGGCCTGTTTACGAAAGGACTGGCCCCTGCCCTCACCTGCAGACTGTGCAGGCGAACTCCAAGTTCTAGGCCTGAATGTACTGTGAGCTCTGCCCCTGCCACGTCTAGATCTACCCCTAGATTGAGAATCAGAAGAAGGGTAGGTCCACCCCTTAGTAGGCCAATTTCTACTAAACTTTGGAGGTTGCACCTGCAAAAAATCTTTAACAGTCTGCATACACTTAGCCTTGTCTTCCATTTTCTTCAAAACCGACTCCACAGGGGGACCAAACAAAACTTCAGACTGTAAAGGGGCATCCAGAATTCTAGTTTTAACATGCTTGGACAAATTCTGATCCTTAAGCCAGGCGTGCCTGCGAAGAACTGAACCAGTGGCAGCCACCCTAGAAGAGGCCTGCACAGCATAAAAACCACACTGCAAAGAATGCTTACCCACCTGTTCAGAGACATGTACTAAATCCTGCAATTCTTTACACTCTATGCCCTCTGCCAAAGCATCCACTTTAGATTTTAGCTGAGAAAGGAGGAAATTCTGATACTTCAACATATGAAACTGGCAATTTAAAGCCCTCATTGCTCAAGTAGAAGAGGTATACACCTTCTTACCCCATCTATCTCCTTATCTAGAGGAACCGGATTCTTTACAACAGAGGCTCTAACACCCTTAGGCCCCTGACTAATAGTTTCTGGGTCCGCCCTAGGACTCTTATACAGATATTTATGAGCCTCAGGCACCCTGTAATATCTGTCCGGTTTAACTGGCGCAGGAGGCAAAGAATCTGGATTAAGGGAAGCCTCCGAGAAAACATCTTGAACAACATCCAAAACAGGAGGTATAGCCAAGGGACTATGCTGTGGTAAAAACAAGAATTCCCGAAGCCTCTTCCTTGAATCAGAGAAATCCTGTCCTTCCCACTTAAAATGCTCCCTCATGGAATGCAGAGTTTTTGAAAATGAAAAATCCTCTGGAGGAGAAGCAGGAGGAGTGGAATCCTCTGCATCCGAATCCGAATAAGGAGGAAAATCTAGAATATCTTCAGCAGAAGACTCTGAGTCATCTGAGGCCTGATCCAAACTTTCCAACTCTGGCTCCACCCTGGGCCTCTTATCAGGAGGGGGCATAGAACCTCTAATTAAGGTAATCAAATCTTCTGCCATTTTAAGCATGTGCTTTTTAGGCACAGACCCTGAAGTACCTGGAGGGATACCAGAGGAAGGCAAAACAGACCTGCCTTTAGAAGAAGCCTTAGAAATAGAAGCAGAAGGCCTAACCACCTTAGGCATAGAAGGGAGAACAGTAACTTGAGAGGCCCCTTCAGCCTGACCTGACTCCTGGGAGGCCACATCCTGCAAAATCAAAGTTTCCCCCTGAGACTCAACAGAAACTTCAGCCGGATCCCCCTGCTCTACTGTAGCTTCTGCAGGACCGGCGTCCGAAACGGACGAATCAACCTGTCTAGGTTTCAAGGATTTGTCTTTGCGCTTCTTGGAAGCGGGCGTCGGAGGATCCGACGGCATATTATAATTACACCGCTTACCAAAGACTAACCTAGCACAATCTAACCTTCTTTTTATAGTGCGCTTATTAAACCTAGCACAAAACCGACACCCGACTACGTTGTGGTCCGGTCCCAAACAAGGAATGCAAAGAGAGTGATAATCCCTATGCGGTATCTGTTTCCCACAAGAAATACAATTATTCACTTTTTCTGACATCCGGAATTAACTGAGGCAAGAAAAAACAAAAATATTCCCAACGGGTACTTAGCCCAACTTGGTTTCGGTCTGAAACTCAGAATTCGAAAGTTTCAGAACGCCGAACGGCACTCGCAACGCTGCTTCTGCATCGGACCATGCAGCAAAAAAGACTGAGGATATGACGTCGGTCATGCGCTTTTATACCCTGACGCTCTGATGTCAGTTCTGAGCGCCCATGACCGACGTCAGCCTAATACTTTGGTATTCGGGCCGACCGAGGACAGCGGACTACCCATAAGTAAGGACTGCAGCAATGTGAGATGAAGAACATCTTGAATATATGAACATATTTATGCCATTGCTAAGCAAGACCACACTAATGCCTTAGCTATGCATATTATGGAACACAATGACCACCGTTTTAGTTTTATTATTTTACAGCAGATTATTCCAGACATCAGAGGTGGCCCTTGGCAAATTCGTCTCAAAATAGACGAATTACTATGGCAGATTCGTACAAGAGCACACATTACCCCTGGCATTAATGATGCCCATTCTATTAAGTGTGTTTTGAGATGGCTCTCTTATAATAGGTAATACCTTTCAACTATCGTTGATGCTTATGCTTTTATGTACTATTATCTCTTGTTTTGTGACTATTAGAGTTGTTTGCGATGTCCCTTAGATTTGGGTACAGCACATGTGGTGACATCCTAGTTATTTCTAGTCCCTGTGTGTAGTTGAATTATCTACTGGAGTTTTTTATTAGCTTAAACTTCATTAATGTAATCGTTTATTTGTTTATTTATTTATTAGTATAATAATGGATTGTTCTGATTTTATAGAGAGTAATTTTACTTCTTCATTTATTTAAATTTGTTCAATGAGACAAATATTTCACTTGTATATATACAAATATACACATATATATTTTTTCTTTTACCTAGGCTGCTGGTAACACATTGATACTAATTTTTAAGCAAAGCACAATTTACTTGCATATACTGCTTGAAGGTTATTACATTTAGCGAACTTCATTTGCTATGCTTTATTATGTTTACTACAAAACAATGACTAGTATTTAATAATGTAAAGCATATCGCTGTTTTAAGGTTCCCATGGTTTTTTCTTAATTGAAAAATGCACTCGCTCTTGATTTGTCAAATTATTTGAAATCTATTTAAAAGAGGTGTCATTTGAATGATTTATGTTTGTCTGATGAAGGCAGAACACTGTTTCTGCCGAAAGCGCTTACTTTTACTTGGATTTTATTAAACATTTTCAGTTTTTAGCCTGCTCTTATCGTATTCCAGCTCGCTTTTTTGTTGTTTACTAGATTGGGTTGTCGGTTGATCCGACGGCATGATATACGCAAAAGAATCACCGAAGAAGTCCTCGGCGAATTCTGCCCGGCGCCTGAGAGTGCGCTTATTAAAGCAGGCACAGGCAGCACAGGCCGAGACGTCGTGGTCTGGGCCCAGGCAAGGAAGGCAGAGAGAATGGAAGTCCTTATGAGGTATTTGTTTACCACAAGACAAACAATTATTAACTTTCTCAATTTGTTCTGACATCGGCTGAGGCAAGAATAAATGTTCCCCAACGGGGTACTTAGCTTTTAAATGACTTCGGTACTGAAAACACAGGAGCTGACCGACCGGCACTTGCGAACTGCTTTTGCTTCGGGCACCGCGCGGCAAGAAAGACTGAAGAAGATGGCGTCGGCCAATGCCTTTATACTCCAGCCATTGTGACGTCAGAGAGGAGGCGACACCAGCCGACGCCGGACCCAGACTTTGGAATTCGGCCGACCGAGGGCTGCCTGAGGCAAGACAACCCATATGTTATGACTGCAGTTGCATTCTTGAAGGACATCCCTGTCCAGATGGAAAATAATAAAAGGTTCCACAGCCATTAATGCCTGTAACTCTGAGACTCTTCTTGCTGAAGTTATTACTAGGAGCAGAGCTGTTTTCCATAAGAATTTTATCTCAGCTGTATTGGCTGGCTCAAAAAGAGGCAGTGTGAGTTTGTCCAAACAAAATTGAGGTCCCATGCAGGTATTGGTGCTCTCCTTGGAGGTCTTATGTTTTTGGCCCCTCTGATGTACTGCCTAAGCATTGGATGAGAAAAAATAGGTGGGTCCGTATTGTAATGAGCTGAAATGGCAGAGGCATGGATCTTAATTGATGAGAAGGATAGGCCTTTGTCCAGCATCTCAGTTAGGTATTGTAAAATCTAAGGAACATTTGGAACAAGCATGTCAATTCCTTGTGTCCGGTTCCAAGCACAGAATCTCTTCCATTTTTCTGCATAAGATTTTCTGGTGCTGGGCCTCCTGGCCTCCAAAATAACATCCATAACCGCTTTAGAGAGAGGTGTATTCTGAATGGTTACACTATCCACCATGCAGCCAGATTTAGGGTTCTGAGTTGGCTGTGCAGGATCAGATTGTTTTGTTGGGTCAGTAAATGAGGAATTTGAGGCAATGTCCAGGCTGGGTCTTGAGACAAGCTACTTAGGATTGGGTGCCAGTGCTGGCGTGGCCAATCCGGGGCAATCAGCATCATTTGTGGTTTCTCTTGTCTGACCTTTACGAGTACCTTGGGGAGGAGAGGCAGTGGAGGAAAGGCATATACTGTAAGGTTGTTCCAGCTGAATGACAAAGCATCCACTTTCCATGCTTGTTTGTGATAAGTCCTTGTGCAGAATCTCTGTATTTGGCAGTTGTTGGGGGAGGCAAATAGATCTATGTATGGGCATCCCCATTTCCTTGTTATATTGAAGAATTGTGGATCTAGTTTACACTCGTGAGGATCCTTGAGGTTTCTGCTTAGTTCGTCTGCCAGAGCATTTGTTTTTCCTGGCAGGAATTGTGCTTGCAGATGTACTTGTTAAGTCAATGCTGTGTTCCACAAAATCATGGCTTGTCTGCAGGGGGGGTAAGAATGTGTTCCTCCCTGCTTGTTTATGTACCACATGACTGTAGTATTGTCCGTCTTTATCAGCAGTTGTCCTGGATGAAGTAGGTCCTTGAAGGCTGTCAGGGCATTTTGTACAGCTAGCATCTCTTTTTGATTGATGTGAAGATGCCTTTGGCTTGCGGGCCCTGTGCCCTGAATACATTTTCCTGCCATGTGGGCCCCCCAGGCATAATCTGATGCATCTGTTGTTAGTGTTTGCCTGGCTGTGGGTAAAGTGAATGGCTGTCCCTTGTTGTGGTGACAGGCCTGTGCCCACCATCGAAACTCCTGTTGCAGGCAGGGAATGAGTGAAATTGTAGCTTCCTCATATGCAGTCTTGCATATGGAATTAGCAGAATGCAGGATGCCATGTAGCCCAGTGCCTGCAGAATTTTTCTTGCAGATAACTGAGTCTTTGTTGCCATGCTTTCGAAGTAAGAAGTCAGTTGCCTTTGTCTGGCGTGAGATAAGCCATCTGGGCAGTTGTATTTAAGCTTGCACCCAGGAATATTATCTCTTGAGAGGGTACTAGTTTTGATTTCTTTTCGTTTACTGGGTACCCTAGGCAAATTAGTAATCTTTTCACAAACGCCAGATGCTTTAGTAGAATGTCTTTGGTGTCTGCTTGAATAAGCCAGTCGTCCAAGTAGGGATATATTTGAATTCCTCTTTGTCTGCAAAATGCAATTACTGGTGCCAGGCATTTTGTGAAGACCCTGGGTGCAGTAGATAAGCCAAAGGGCAGTGCAGAGAATTGGTAGAGCATTGAGCCAGCTATGAATCTGAGGCATCTTCTGCAAGATTGTCTGATTGGGACTTGCAGGTATGCCTCTTTGACGTCCAAAGTTACAAGCCAAGCCTTCTTGCCCAGCATGGGCAGAAGCTGCTGCAGAGTCAACATTTTGAATTTTGGAATGTCCAGAAAAGCATTTAGAATAGACAGGTCCAGAATTGGTCTCCAGGCTTTGTCCTTTCTTGGTACTAAGAAAAGTCGAGTAAAATCCTTGTCCCTGCTCTTGTTATGGTATTGGCTGAATAGCCCTCATGTCCATGTGAAACTTGTTTTTGTGTCTCTGCCTCTGATTGTGTGGCAGGTCTGGCATACCTTTTGCCTTTGGAAGGATGTGAAAGTGGAACCTGTAGCCCTGAGAGACTATATTTAAGACCCATTTGTCCTGGGTGATCATGTGCCAAGTTTGTGAAAAAAGTGCTATCTTTCCCCCTGAGGGTGCTGCCAAAAGATAAGTGCTTGGCATTGGCAGAGGGAAGTCATTGGGACTGTTTCCTCTATGGCTGTGATTTGTCTTCTCCACTTTTGGAGGTAGAAGCACCCCATTGTTTGGGCCTGTATGAGTCCTGGACCTGTTTGTCTGTCTCTTTGTGGCCTGACACTGGAAAGGACCAGTTCTTAGAAGGCCAGTTCCTGCTAAATCTGGGTGGCTGTACCTGTAAGAAATCCTTTACTGTCTGCATAGATTTAGCTTTATCTTCCATTTTCTTCAACACCTCTTCTGCCCTAACACCAAACAAAGTATCATGCTGTAACGGAGCATCCAATAATTTTGCTTTAACATGATCAGGCAGATTCTGTTCCTTTAACCAAGCATGCCTTCTAATGACAGAACCTGTAACAGCGGCCCTGCAAGAGGCCCCCAGTGAATCAAAACCACATTGCAAAGTATGTTTTCCCACTTGTTCAGCTGCATGCAATAAAGCCTGCATTTCCTTGTTCTCAGAACATTCAGAATTTGTCAACATTTTCTGTTTTAGCAGTGACATTAAGTATTGCTGATATTTAAGCATATGAAACTGACAATTTAAAGCCCTTACAGCCAAGGTAGCAGACGTGTAAACTTTTTTTCCCCCATCTGTCCAGTGCCCTTGAATCCATATCTGAGGGGACAGGGTTTTTTGCAGTAGAGACCTTGACCCCTTTGGGACCATGAGATATAGTTTCTGGGTCAGCAGCAGTGTTTTTGTATAGAAATTTATGAGAATCTGGAACCCTGTAGTATCTGTCTGGCTTAACAGGAGCAGGAGGTAAAGAGTCGGGAGACAGTCCGGACTCTGAAAATACATCTACAATGTCTAGAACAGGTGGAATAGCAAGAGGTCTGTGCTGAGGTAGTAGAAGAAAGTCTCTTGAGTCTTTTCTTAGATTCTGAGTAATCTTGGCTCTCCCAGTGGAAATGCTCCCTCATGATATACAGGGTTTCCCCAATGGAATAATCCTCAGGAGGAGAAGCTGAAGGAATAGATTCTTCAGCATCAGAATCCTCATAGAGAGAAAGACAGTATCCCTGTTCTGAAGAGGAGTCACAGGAAATGGAAACCAGATCAGAGGAATCATATTCAGTGTCTTGCCTAGGCCTCTTATCAGGAGGGGGATGGGAACCCCTGATCAAAGTAATTAGGTCTTTGGTCATTTTGAGCATCTGTTTCTTAGGCATGGAAGTCTGTCCTGAAGAATGCTGTACTTGTTTCCTTGTCTTTAAAGCTGTTTTAGTCTTTGTCTTGGATGCTGAATTTGGCTTGATATAAAGCTGTGTAGGTCTGAAAACACCCTCAGAAGCCAATGCCTGCTCAGGGGCTCCGGACCCATCTGAGGGATTAGTTTCCGAAGGCCCAATACCTTGAGTATCCAGAGGCCTAGTTGTCTCCACGTGGGAGTCAGAGGCGGCCTGTGGCTCTGAGGTAGCGGGTGTCAGGGGCTGCGAAAGCACCTCACTGAGAACCGGTGACTGGCCTAGAAGAGGCTTCGTCGTCGGTTTTGGACCTCGGATGCCTGTCCTTTTCTTTTTCCTTGCGCTTTTTATGAACTCCGGTCGTTGGCTGTTCAGACAGCATTATATAGTTAAACCTTCGGACAAAGTAATGAAATGCAAAATCGTACCGACGCTTAATAGTGCGTTGGTTAAATCTAGCACAAAACTGACAACTAGCAACGTCGTGGTCAGGGCCCTAGGCAAGGAATACAGTAAGAATGAAAATCCTTATGCGTTATTTGCTTCCCACAAGAAATACAATTGTTAACTTTTTCTGACATCGATCTGGAGCAAGAAAAAAGTTTTCCCAACGGGGTACTTAGCTTTATTGAAGACTTCGGATCTGAAATTCAATTTCGAAAATCTCAGGAGTCAGCCGACTGGCACTTGCAAACTGCTTTTGCTTCGGGCACCGCGCGGCAAGAAAGACTGAAGAAAACGGCGTCGGCTGCATCTTACATACCCCGGTGCACTGTCAGGGAAGAGGCAACAGCAACCGACGCCAAACCAGGACTTCAGAATTCAGGCCGACTACGGGTAGCCTGCCAGCAGGATAACCCAAGTGTAATGACTGCAACAGTGAAACATGATGAACATCTGTTGGGTTATCTTGGCAGATAACCTGGATGTCCAGCCAGGGTATCAAAGCCCAAACCTTCCATAGAACCACACATCTAACGTATGAACTGAGCTTGTGGGTGCAAGGATACATAAGTGGAATATGGGGCGTAAAACATCAGATCATCTCCAAGCCAGAATGCCTGTAGACACCTGAGGAAACAGAATAATAGGTCAGCTAAGAAAGGAGACAGAAAATGGTTCCTCCTCGGTCCCAGGAGAAAAAAAATAAATTTGGTTAGCGGGGAGTGGTAGGGTAGGAGGGAATATTGTAACTGTGATTAGTAGGACATCTACTGTTATGGTGAATTCTTACACAACTCTATGTCCTTTCTTAGATCACTGGTGCAGGTGTCCAAACTGTTGGGTGATTCCCAACGTTTAAGTGGAGTAGCTGGATGAGACACATGAAACCTGTCAAGCAGTCCAGAGCAAGTGACTTGGTGAAGGTGGCTCTGGATTTGCAGAAAATGTCCACTCTGTATGCTTTGTAGAGGTATGTATAGAGGACTAAGTAGCTGCTTCTAGTATAGCCCTAAAGTCTACCGCCTTGTAAAAAGCTCTTGAAGAAGCCATTGCTCTGGTAGAACGTGCCTTTGCTGGTGAAGATAAAGATTTGCCACAGTGAGTGTAACAAAAGCAAATGATTTAGAAATCCAGTTAGTAATAGTTTGCATAGAAACAGGGCTACGGGGCTTTGACTCTTGGAAGGAGATAAACTGGTCAGTCTTGCAGATGGAGTTGGTCTTACATAGGCAGAATGTGAGCTCGTCTGTGCACATCCAGTGAGTGTAGGATTCTCTCTGCTCAATTTTGTGTGTTTGGAAAAAAAAAAGTACAGAAAATAATTGCCTAGTTGGAAGACAGCTCATTTAACACTTTAGGCACAATAGATGGACTAGCCCTCAAATACACTCTGTCCTTACGGAAGATAAGGAAGGGTGGGGAGGTCATCAGGGTCTGCAGATCCAAGATTTGTCTAGCTGAGGAAAGGGCAACTAGAAGTATTATTTTTTTCAAGTAAAGAATTTGAGAAAAACAGATGCTGTTGTTTCAAAAAGGTGGAAGAGAGTTTTTCCAGAACAAAGTTGAGATCCCAGGAAGACAAACTAACTTTATTAGTAGGTTAAAGATGGAGAACACCCTTCAGAAACTGTTTTACCTCTATTGTGGACATCAGAGGAGGGTCAAGAGGTAAGCAAGCAGATATGTCTGAAAGGTGCGTCTTGATGAACAGCATGTAGTCCAGCTTTTATGAGCTCACACAGAAAATACAGAACAATGGAAGCACCCACTTCTACACATACTGTTTATGAGCATAACATCAACAAGAAAATCCTTTTCATTCGGCTACGCAAGATTCTGGGTAGTAGGTTTCCTTGCATCCTACAGGACCTAAAGCATATATTCCGAAAATTTGTACCTGAAAAGGATCAGAATCTTATCCATAATGTCAGGTTGAGAGATGATAGGCAGGGGTGAAGAACAGAGCCCTGGTTTTGTGTGAGCAAGTCCACTTTGTGGGGTACCTTTTGGTAATGATCCATGGATAGGGGGTACAAGAAGGGGGAACCAATGCTGCCTTATCCAAGAGAGAGTCAACATTAGAACCTTTGGTTTGTCTCTGTAGAACTTTAGTAAGACTTTTGGGAGAACAGAAAGAGAAGGGAAGGGAACGTTTTACTGGAACCTTCCACTCCATTGAATGGACATGGCATCAGTTTTCCATGGTTGAGGACAAGGAGTCCTGGAGCACAAAAGAAGTTGTTTGTTGTGTATGGAGGCAAACAAGGCCATCTATGGAAAACCTCATTTGTGGACCAAGTCCAGGAAGACCTTTCTGTTCGACATCCATTTGTAGGGGGACTTCCCTTGATCTACTTAAAAAAAATCTGCCAAGACATTGTCCTCTGAGGGAATGTCAATGGCTTAAAAGGACGGGTTTGCTTTTGTGGCCTGATCCCATGTCACAAGAAATAGTCTACAAAGCTGGAAAGATCTTGTTCCCCCTTGCTTATGTACCACATGACTGTGATGCAGTCTGTTGAAATCCTGAGAAGCCCTGGACCCCAGGAGAGCAAGAAGGTCTGTAGGGCTGGTATTAGTGCCCTCATCCACTTCAGACTGATGTGCTCGTACTTCAGCCAGGGTGTCCACTGGCCATAAACTCAGAGCTGGTCCATGCCACCCATGCAACATCTGAAGCATTTGTGTGCAATTCCTGCTGCAGGGTCTGTAACTTGAGAGGTAATCCTAGATTGGTGATATCCACCATTGGATTTCTTTCTTTAAGCAGGGAAGAAAAGGAATCTTCGTGTCCACTGAATGGGAGTGCTGAGACCAAATGGAATTCAGGTAACGTTGGATCTTTCTCATATGCAGCCAGGTAAAGGGAACCATAGGTATGACTGCAGCCATGAACCATAGGACCCTGAGAAATTCTCTAGCAGCGCAAGTCCGAAGAGTTAGAAGAGTCAGGAAGTAACCTGAGAGACTCCGTACCTTTCTCAGCAGCAGGAAAGCCTGTATGAGTTTGATGCCCAGTCTGCAGCCCAAAACAACCAAGTCTTGGATTGGGTCCAGAGTAGATTTCTTGAAGATGATCATGAACCCTAGGCTTTGGAGTAGGGACATGCTGAAACTGAGATGGAGTAAAAGGGTTTGTGGAGAGGATGTCTTATCAACAAGTCATCTAAATAAGGGAATATTTGAATTCCTTAAGCCCTATAGAAATCAATGACTGGAGTCAGACACTGTGGACACCAGAAAGTCCAAAAGACAGAGTGACGAGTAAACCACACACCTCAGGAATTTCCTAAAGGAAGGGTGAACTGGGATCTGGAGGTAGGTGCCCTTTAGGTCCAAGGACACCAGAAATGCTTGTGTAAGAATGAAAGGCATAAGGCTTTGGAGGGACACTGTCTTGAAGGATGGAACCTTGAGAAAGGTATTGAGAGTGGAAAGATCCAATACATGTCTCCATTCTCCTCCTTTTCTTGGAACAAAGAAAAGTCTTGAATAGAACCCTTTTCCCACATACTGTTGTGGTGCAGCTTCTACAGTGCCATGATCAACAAAGGATTGAATGCTGGCAGACAGAGATCAGTTTTACCCGATTGTGAGGAGGAGGGATACCCTTAAATGGAGGGGCTTCCTTCCAAGTCATTCTGTAACAAAGTTGAATAATGGACAGGACCCATTTATCTGAGGTGAGGAGCTTCCAACTTTAAACTTCAAGAACATGCTAATAAGTACATCACACTCAAAGAAAGCACTCAGATTCAGAAACCATCTGGGCCAGTCTAACTGACCTTTGACCATTGATTTTTTCTGATGTTTTTTATGCCAACTAGAAAAATGAAGGTAAGAGTTTGAAAATATTGGCTTACGATATATACTGGAAATAAACTTCTGATTGACAACATCCTTATTAATCTCCACATCCAGAAAAGTAATTTTGTACCTATCAAAATTTGAGGAGGAAGAGAAAAGCTGTGTGGTGTTATTAATGTAGTTAAGAAATTCCTCCAACCTTTCATTAGTGTCACTCCACAAAATAAAAGTGTCATCCAAATGTCTCTTGAAGAAAGTTTACCCTACTGATTTTTTTAAATGATATATGTCAAGAAGTAGTGAATAAAAGAGAAATGGGCTTTTACCTACCCATGTTAATAATACTAGTAATTTAGATATGGGGGGGGGGGGGTCTATATTATAATATCGAAGTTATGGAACATCGAATACAATATGGTCGACACCATATTATCCAAATTCCATAACTTCGAAAAAAAATGTTTTTAAACTTCAAATACTTACACAAACGGGTTTAGCGGGCAAGCCCCTGCACCCCACATGGGGGCGCTATACCACCCCCCGCTACTTAAATATACCAACACCGAGATCGCACTTGAATGTAGTATGGTGCGAAAAGGGAAAATGTCCCTTTCCTACACTGTAGCGCAATCTCGGAGTTGGTATATTTAAGTAATGGGGGGGTGTGGGGGGGCGCAGGGGGGCTTGCCCCCCCTGCCTACACTCGTTAGTTTTTTTGTTTTTAAATTTTTTTTTTACTTTCGATTGTTTAATGGTTCAATGCATAAAGTTCTATGTTTATGCATTCGATGCATTAAACATTTGAGATTATAATATAGACCCAGATATGGGGATGGTAAAACACTCAACAGGGACTGAGGACATGAACAAGAGGCGTTTCACTTCTACTTTTACCCTGGACAGCCATGCTATAGCAAAATGCATAAACAAAAATTGGAGTATATTTTATATCGATCCTAGCACATTAAATAAAATAGGGAAGAAATCACAATTTGTTTATATGAAAGATAAATAAATAGATAATAAAAATAAAACTTTTAAAAACTATTTGGAAACAGTAAAACAGTAAGGGGTTCGTCATAAAAAAATGGTATGAAAAAATGTTTATTGCCCACACTGCCCCAAAATTGTATGTGGCAATGTTTTTTTTTACAGTAAGGGGGGTGACTTATCTAATCAGAAGACACTTTGTCCCAGTATTTGTAATGCCCTGCTTATGTGGGAAAAAACTCCAGGAGGTTAATATGCCTCACATATGAGCATTGTTTATGTATTAGGAAAAACAAAATCTTCATCATCAGAGGCCACTTGGCCTGGAAAAAAAAAGCATCTGAGAACAGTAGGTCAAGGAGTGCTCATGAGTCTGAATACAGCTTCTCATCCTCAGAAGATTCTAAATTTCTCATCAAGTAACACGAGTAGGAGCAGATGATGTGAAAAGCGGAGGCTTAAGTGCCATTTTGACCTTGAACAGACCCTTTGAGAAATCTATCCACTCATTTTCCTTTGATATCTTGGGGGAAGAAACATTTTTAATTTTGTTTTCCTTTTAGGTGTGACACCTGCTTTCACAAGACGGTTGTTCTGACCCTTGACGTACCTTGGTAAGCAACCCTGGTATTTCATCTCTACCTAAAATTTGTGAAATACCCTTCAGAGCTTGAGAGATAATTATATGCATTGGTAACATCAGCCATTTTGGACATCCATACCTCAGACACCATACTGGCATCCGGCGAGGTCGCTGTAGTAGACATGAGTAGGTGTTGGGTGTACTGTGGGTTCTGAGACCTCAGTGGGTACATCAGAGTCTGTCTGGGGAGTCATAATGTTGAACTTAGGCCACTTAAATTTCTTCCTTGCCACAGGCAGAATGCCAGGGGTGGAAGGGTCAGTTATCCTAGTCTGGGTGAGGCACTTAAGGCGTTATGTTTCTGAACAAATACAGAGGGAAGAAAATCTTGTTCGCAAGGTTTTGGGTATGAAAGCTGGCAAACTGTACAATTCTTATAACTGCACTCTGCATCTAAACAGGGGAGACACTTGGAGTGGAGATTCTTTTAGGGAATCTGCCAACTACAACTGCACTTCCCCTACCAGTTGACACCTAATGAAGTATCAAACCGCAATACAAAAAAGAAAATCAAGGAAGGTTCCTCAATAGGGTACTAAGAACTAGTGAAGGTCAATGGTACCAATGACCACTCATACAGCAGACCGGCAGGTGCAGGGACTGCTGTTGGATTGCTGGCAAGACAATCTGAAGTTTTATGCTCATATGTCTGCAGACTTGGGCCATACATTGTATGTATGGCTCTAAGCAACATTTATGCTTTGGTACACCAGCTGGACCTCCAGGACATCTGGTGAGATAACTCAACAGTCCGGAATACTTCAAGAGTGAGCAAAGGGAGGACATCTATAAGAATCAATCAGAGGATGATAGAAAAGATTGGTAAACAAGACTGAAAAGGCAATTTACAAAGGAACTTCTGGAAGACAAGTGTACGATTTCCAAGTATGCAAAAAGTCCAAAAACTTTAGGATTTTTGCTTAGAAGTGCTTGCATAGGTATAGTTATACCCCAAGCAGACTTTACAGTATTTCTCCTCAAGCAGATAGCAAATGCTGGAGGTGTGATGTGAAAGACAAAGGCAAATAAGAACATGTTTTTCGGGAATGTAATGAGTTGGTAGATTTTAAAAATTCTCATCAGAGTACTTTGACAGAAATGTTGGGGGAGTAAAACACTGTAACAAAGGAAATTATTCTTTTGAGCTGGCTTAACTAAAAAGCAATTGCTAGAAAATGGAAATCAAAACCTAAACCAACCGTAACTGAAGTACTAAACATTGTAAAAAAAATAAAGGAACTGGAGGTGGGATACTTAGAAAAGGGAAAGCACAAAGTGCATAGAAGCAAATGGAATTTAAGGGAACAATACAAGGACAATGATTAAGAAGAGGCGTGAAGTAAAGGAAGATAGGAATTGAGCAATTTATGTCATATTGGAGCGAATGATAAATGTTAAAGAAAACGTATATGTACACAGTGCAATTTTTTTAATGTTTTGTTCGTAAAAACATTGGAGGGGATAAATGTATCTCCAAACACCATCATACTAGGTGACTTCAACTACCCTAATATAGACTGGGAACTACTCAAGCCCGAACACTCTAACCCAAAGATTCCTGGAGTTCATAAACTCAAATGCCATGGAACAACTAGTCACCATCCCCACAAGAGGAGAAAACATACTTGATCTCATCATCACGAACACGGGATCAAAATGTTCAACACCGGAAGTATACCCCTCACTGGTGAGATCAGATCATAAACTAATCTCGCTGGAGGTCCTCATCCCGCCCCCACCTGAAACAAAAAAGACCACAGTGAAAAACTTCTCAAAAGCCGATTTCACACTTCTAAAAACTAGTGTGGTCTCCTTTAAGGCCCCTGAGCCAGTGGTAAACATTACTCAAACCGCTGAATCACTTACAAATGCCTTCTACCAGCACCTACAGGACTGCATGGATCAGGCAATCCCAAACAAAACTAAGACTCTCTGTACCAAAGGCAAGCGTCCAGTCTGGTGGACCCCAGCCATAAACAAGCTCTACAACAAAAGGAGGAAGCTACTACAAGATAGAGCAAAATCCTTGAAAGGTAAGACACCTTTGATCATTATAAGTAAAAAACTAAGAGCTCTCATAAAATCATCCAAGGCAAATTTTGAGAGAAAAATCGCCAAGGACTCCAAAGACAATCATAAGGCCTTCTTTAGCTATGTTAGAAACCTAGGAGGAAACTCCCAGATATGCTCAGAATTAGTTCAAAATGATGTGAAGATTACTGAACCTACACACATTGCCAACATACTGGCTGACAGGTTCAGTGCAAACTTCTCCCCCCCAAAAGGAGAGATATCTATTCCAGAGGATTGTAGCCCCCCAAACATCTCCAACGCCCAGGTGAGTACTGCCCTCACTAAGGCAAAAAACACAGCATCCATGGGACCGGATGGTGTCCCCGGCTGTGTGCTTCACGAACTCAACGAGGAATTAAACCCACAGTTAGGACAGCTTATTAATCTTAGCCTCACCTCAGGATACGTACCCAAGGAGTCGCGCACGGCGACTGTGGTCCCACTTCATAAGGGCGGTGCCTCCACAGACCCTGGAAATTACCGCCCCATTAGCTTGACAAGCCTTATCTGCAAAGCCATGGAGAGGATAATAACGGAACTCATAAATAAAGACATAGGGAACTTGCAGACTTTGGATCCAACCCAGTTTGGCTTTGTCAAAGGCAGATCCTGCCTCTTAAACTTGGTTGACTTTTTCGAGACAGTCACCAAGGCCATTGATAAGGGAAAGGCAGTCCATACAGCCTACCTTGACCTGGCAAAGGCCTTCGACACAATACCCCACTCAGGTATCATCGAAAAACTCATCAGCTTGAATGTAAACCCATACATCACAAGATGGGTTGCAAACTGGCTAAGTGACAGAACCCACAGGGTCAGAGTTGCTGGAGCCATGTCAGACTCAAAGCCTGTCACAAGTGGTGTCCCACAGGGCTCAGTCCTGGGTCCACTCTTGTTCGGCATCTACTTTTCTGAAGTACAAGCAAACACAGGAGGGTTATGGCTGACAAAGTTTGCAGATAACTGGGCGCCATAGTCGAAAAAGTACAGTTTTGTACCTACCATAAATGTAGATGTCCGAACAGGATAGCATCTGCAGTCCTAACAAATGGGTTGTCCTGTCGTCAGGCAGCCCTTCGGTCGGCCGGATTCCAAAGTCTGGGTCTGGCCTCGGCTGGTGTCGCACTTCACCCGACGTCATCTCTGCTGGTCTTCGGGTATAAAGGCATCAGCCGACGCCATTTTCCTCAGTGTTTCTTGCCCCAGATGCCCTCTTGGAATACTAAATTTTGGATAAATGCCAATGTTTCCAAAAAAAATAGTAGGCAAACACAAAAAATAAGCATGTATGTACATATATACAAACAAATACACCATAAGAGATCGCCCCCTAACTAGCTATTAGGAGGGTAAATACCTAGGAGTACCACAGAGGGAAGGAGGGTGGGTAATCCTGACTGCAGATGCTATCCTGTTCGGACATCTACATTTATGGTAGGTACAAAACTGTACTATGTCCTTCAAGGATGCATCTGCAGTCTAACAAATGGGTAGAATACCATAGCCAAACTAGGGGAGGTGGAAGAAGAATTATGGTGTAGTTAGGATCCCTTGCAATACAGCAGTGGCAAACCCTGCTCGGGATCTAGAGTATAGAGGTAAGTTGTAATGCTTGGCAAATGCATGCACGGAGGTCCAAGTAGCCGCCTCAATAATGTCCTTGGTAGCCACTCCTCGTAAGAAAGCTGTGGTAGTGGCTGTAGCCCTTGTAGAGTGAGGTCTTATGTTCTGTGGAATTTGCTTTCCATGGTAGGAGTAACAGAATCTTATGTAATTTCCTATCCACTTGGAGATTGTCTGTTTGGAAATTGCTTTTCCTTCCCTTCCTGTTGCATAAGCTACTAAAAGCTGGACAGTTTTTCTATTGCCCTTGGTTCTGTCCAGGTAGTAGCGCAACTGTCTATGTACATCCAAGGTATGCAGCAGTCTTTCCCCCCTGTTCTGTGGATTGGGAAAGAAGGTAGGTAGGTGGATTGCCTGGTTTAGAGACACTCTGGATACCACCTTAGGCATAAATGTAGGATTAGTTCTCATGGACACTCTATCTTGATAGAAGATTAGGAAGGGTTGTACTGCCATTAAGGCCTGTAGTTCAGAAACCCTTCTTGCTGAAGTAATCGCCAGTAGGAAAGCAGTTTTCCAGGATAGGTGTTGAAGATCTGCTGTTGCTGCTGGTTCAAATGGAGGGAGTGTCAATTTTTCTAGCACAAAGTTCAAGTCCCATGCTGGTAATGGTGGTTTCCTAGGAGGTTTTACATTCTTGATTCCTCTGAGGAACTGCCTGAGTAGAGGATGTGAGAAGACAGGGGATCAAGCTGTATTCTGCAGAAATAGCTGATGCATGTATCTTGATGGATGAATAGGACAGGCCTGTATGGAGAAGCTCTGCCAAGTACTCCAGGATGTTAGCAATATCTATGTTTGACACATCTTTTCCTCTTTCAGTACTCCAAATGACAAACCTTTTCCATTTTCCTGCATAGTTCCTTCTTGTTGAAGGTCTGCGGGCCTCAAGGATAATGTCTTTAACCCTTTGGGATAAATCTGGGTTAGTTGCTGTTATGTAATGTTCCAGGCAGTCAGCTGCAGAGTTTTTAGGTTTGGATGCATGATGTTGTAGTCGTTCTGAGTTAACATCAAAGGCATCAGGGGTAGTGTCCAAGTTCTCCCCCGAGACATGCTCCTCAGCAATGGATACCAGTGTTGTCTTGGCCAATTTGGAGCTATCAGAATTATCCTTGGACGTTCCTCTTTGATTTTCAATAGTACCTTGTGCATCAAAGGAAGAGGTGGAAATGCATATGCTGTCAGGCCTTTCCAACTGAAGGATAGAGAGTCCACCTTCCAAGCAAGTGGGTGGTATGTCCTTGTGCAGAATTTCTTGAGCTGGTGATTGAGTGGGGATGCGAATAGGTCTATTTGTGGCATTCTCCATTTCTTTGTGATGGCCTTGAAGATGTCCGGGTGTAGCATCCATTCGTGAGCATCCGAGGTAGTTCTGCTTAACATGTCTGCTAGGATGTTTTCTTTTCCCGGTACAAATATTGCTTGTAAGTGGATGTTGTAGCTCAGAGCCATATTCCAAAGGTCCAGAGTCATTCTGATAGGGGGTATGAATGCGTGCCTCCCTGTTTGTTGATGTACCACATGACTGTGGTGTTGTCTGTCCTTATCATTAGATGGCCTTCTTTGAGGAATGGTCTGAAATTCTGGATTGCTAGTTTTACTGCCAGCATTTCTTTTTGATTTATGTGCAGGTGCAGCTGGTCTGGAGCCCATAATCCTTGTATGCATTTGTCCAGCATGTGTGCCCCCCAACCTAGGTCTGAGGCGTCCGTTGTGATGGTTTGGCTTGCTTGAAAGTTGTGGAAGGGCAAGCCTGGGTTTGACTGACATGCTTGAGCCCACCATAGGAACTCTTGTTTCAGGCATGGGATTAGTGGTATTTCGGTTTCTAAGCTGTGCCTGTGTTGAGACCATAAATTCTTTAGGTACCACTGTAGCTTTCTCATATGCAGTCTGGCATGGGGGACCAGGATTATGCATGATGCCATGAAGCCCAAGGCCTGCAGTACTTTCCTTGCTGTTAGTTTGTTCTGCTTTGTTGATGCCAAGAAGTAAAGAGGCAGTGATTGTTGTTTTTCTGCAGTTAGGAATGCCATCTGTTTTACTGTGTCCAATTCCGCACCCAAGAATGTTCTTGTTTGGGATGGTATCAGTCTTGACTTTTTTAAATTGACTGTGTATCCCAGGGCTTGTAGTAAGCAAATGACCCTTTGTAAGTCTTTTGTCAGCTTGCTTTTGTTGTCCGCTTGTATCAGGCAGTCGTCCAGGTATGGATAAATTTGGATTCCCTGTAGCCTGCAATGGCGATTACTGATGCCAGGCATTTTGTGAATACTCTGGGCAGTAGATAAGCCAAAGGGCAATGCTGAGAATTGATAATGCTCTGATCCTGCAAGAAATCTGAGGTATCTTCTGCAATTTGGTCATATGGGGACGTGCAGGTATGCCTCCTTGAGATCTAGAGTTACCAGCCAACACTCCTTGCCCAGCATGGGAAGAAGTTGCTGTAGGGTCAGCATTTTGAATTTTGGGACAATGATGAATGTGTTTAAAGCGGACAGGTCGAGAATAGGTCTCCAACTTTTCTCTTTTCTTGGTACTAGGAAGAGTCTGGAGTAGAATCCTTTGCCCTGTTCTGTTGGTGGTACTCTTTCCACAGCTCTCATCTTTGTTAATTGAGCTATCTGTTTTAGAGCTTCTGTTTTCTGGTTTGGAGGTAGGTTTGGCATTCCTCTTTTTACTGGTAAGGTGTGGAAGTGAAACCTGTAGCCTTGGTCTATGGTCTGCAAAATCCACTTGTCTTTTGTGATATAGTGCCAATTTTTTGAAAATAAGGCTAACTTTCCGCCTAAGGGTGCTGCTATTTGTTCCCTGGTAGGCGGTGTCAGAGCCAAGTCACTGTGATTGTCCTGTTGCAGTGGCAGTGGTTGTGTCTGTACCTCGCTGGTTATTGCCTTGCCACTGGCGTCCTCTGTAGGCACCTCCTCTGGATTGATTTCTGCCTCTGGAGCGTCTATTCCTGCCTCTCTGAGATTTAGAGGAGTCTGGAAAGGACCAATTTTTGGAAGGCCAGTTCCTGCTAAACCTTGGGGGCTGAACCTGTAAGAAATCTTTAACTGTTTGTACAGATTTTGCCTTCTCTTCCATTTTCTTCATTACTTGCTGAGCAGGAGAACCAAATAGACTGGCCTTATCCATAGGAGCATCTAACAGCTTTGCTTTAACATGATCCGGCAAGACCTGTTCTTTCAACCATGCATGCCTTCTTATAACTGTGCCAGTCACGGCTGATCTAAATGAAGCCTCCGGTGCATCATAGCCACATTTTAAAGAATGGTTACTAACCTGCTGAATGTTATTCACCATTTCTAAAACATATTTCTTATCTAAGGAGTCATCAGAGGACAGTTTCTTAGTTAACTGATCAGGCATAAACTCTTGGTATTGGATCATATGAAACTGACAGTTCAAAGCTCTAGCTGAGAGAGTAGCAGAGGTGTAAACTTTTTTACCCCATCTCTCTAAGGACCTGGATTCCCTTTCAGAAGGGAGAGGGTTTTTTGCCGAGGTCGAAGCTACTGCCTTAGGCCCCTGGGAGATAGTCTCGGGATCTGCAAGTGGGGCCTTGTATAGGTGGTGATGAGTGTCCGGTACCCTGTAAAACCTATCTGGTTTGGCAGGGGCTGGAGGTAAAGTATCAGGAGCAGTGCAAACATCATTAAATGCATCATCCACAACAGGCAGAACTGGAGGTATAGCTAAGGGCCTATGTTGCGGTAAGTGTAGAAAGGTCCTAAGCCTTTTCTTGAATCTGAGAAATCTTGTCCCTGCCATTGGAATTGCTCTCTCATGGCATGTAAGGTTTCCCCAAAGGAAAATTCCTCTGGTGGAGAGGCAGATGGAATAGATTCTTCAGCATCGGAGTCTTCATAAGTAGAAAAAAGAGCCTCTGGATGGTCTGTAATGTCTGAGTCATCAGAAGAATCATCTGAGGACACTGGCTCTGGGGGCTCTGCTCTAGGTCTCTTTTCTGGAGGCTGAGAGGCCCTGTCTGGGTGAGATTGGGATCCCCTAATTAAGGAGATGAGATCCTCTGCCAGAGTAAGCATTTGAGAACTGGAACTGGGCCTGTGTGAGGGGGGGCTTAACAGGCACTGATTTAGCAATTTTGGCTGCTTTAGCCCTGGCAAAGGCCTTAATAGACATGGCTGCAGGAGGCCTAGCAGCACCACGTGCTGGGGTAGAGACATCCAAAGGGATGGTGTCTGATAATTCTATAGGAACCACATTAGTAGGCAAAACTTCAGAGGCCGATTCAACTAGGGTAGCAGGAGCCTCGGTAGTAGTCATGGATTCGGCTGAAGATTGACCCGTTTGCTCGGTTTCGGCCGAAACCGAGACACTCGCGGTTTGCTTTACCCCATGAGTGTCGGTCATTTTCTTTGCGTTTTTTAACAATTTGAGAAGTCGGAGGATCCGACTGCATAAAGTACGCAAAATCTGAGCCGAAAAACTGTTCAGCAAACTCCGACCGACGCCTAAGCGTTCGTCGGTTGAAGGAAGCACAGGCTAAACAGGCTGCTACGTCGTAGTAGTAATCTCTGGATCTGACCGACCGGCACTTGCGAACAGCTTCTGCTTCGGGCGCCACGCGGCAAGAAAGACGGAGGAAAATGGCGTCGGCTGATGCCTTTATACCCGAAGACCAGCAGAGATGACGTCGGGTGAAGTGCGACACCAGCCGAGGCCAGACCCAGACTTTGGAATCCGGCCGACCGAAGGGCTGCCTGACGACAGGACAACCCATTTGTTAGGACTGCAGATGCATCCTTGAAGGACATCACATCTGACACAGATATCCTCCAGAAGGGCCTCACAGAAACGGATAACTGGTGCCAGAGCCATGGCCTGAAGTTAAACGCCAAAAAATTAGAAGTTATGTACCTACCATAACGTTCCATGTTAGTTGTCTTCTCTCGCCTTCTTTCTTGCTGGATGGGTTCGGAGCCGATCCTTGGCTCCGACTTGGCACTTGCTTTAGCTTGAGAACTCCTTTTACCAGCTCGAGGCAACCCTATATCCCATGATGCAAGGCGGAACTACCTCAGATCTCATTTGGTAGCTAACCTACCCTGCTAAGGACTAACCTAACATATTTAGGAAACCCAAGTTCATAATAAAGAGTCCTCTAATGAAGGCTCAGGAGGAAACAACCTGATAGGAACTCTTCAAGATCTGTCCAGGCCAGGGGGAAGGAGGGAGGGCAGAAAGAAGGCGAGAAGACAACTAACATGGAACGTTATGGTAGGTACATAACTTCTAAATGTTAAGTTGTCAATCTCGCCTTCATTCTTGCTGGATGGGACCGCGTCCCTAGCACCTGTATCCCGGGTGGCTCAATGGAACAGACTCTTGAGAACTGTGGAACCAAAACTGGCCCTGTCTCTGGAGGCCAAGTCTAACTTGTAATGAGAGACAAAGGTATGAGGAGTGGCCCAAGTAGCTGCTGCACAAATGGTATCAATGAGTAGTCTATCCGGAAAGGCTGCGGAAGTGGATAGACTCCTGGTTGAGTGTGCTTTCGGTTTAGAAGGTAGTTGCTTGCCTCTGAGAGAGTACACATAAGAAATGGTGGAAGACAACCATCTGGATAAGGTCACTTTAGACACTGGGAGACCTTTCCTGTTTTCTGCATAGGAGACAAATAATTGGTCCGATTTCCTGAATTGTTTCGTTCTATGCAAATAGTACCTGAGCTGACGATGGACATCCAAAAAATAAAGCTTTTGTTCAGCTCTGTCAGAATAGTTTGGGAAAAAAACTGGTAGATCTATGGATTGATTAATATTGGTTTGAGACACAACTTTGGGGAGAAAGGACGGGTTCGTTCTTAAGGATACCCTGTCCTTATGAAAAACCAAGTAAGGAACGGATGCAGAGAGCTTGAATCTCGGAAACCCTTCTTGCTGAAGTGACAGCCAGTAAAAATATAGTTTTCCAGGTCAATAATTTCAAAGAACATGAAGCAGACGGTTCGAAGGGAGGTAACATCAAGGATGCCAACATTAAATTTAGATCCCTTTGCGGAGGAGGATGCTTTATCGGCGGCTTTAGGAGAAAAACTCCTCTCAGAAAGGCCTTGCATAATCTATAAGACATAATGTTATTATCATGCAAGCCAACATGATACTTGGAAATAGCAGCCAGTTGAACTTTTACTGTAGATGAAGAAGATCCTGACTGAAAAACCTCAGCCAGGAAATCTAAAAGAATGCACAGGAGCAGTAAAGGGATCAATATTCCTGGAATTTGCCCAAATAGAAAAACGTCGCCACTTGCTAGCATAAACAGTTCTGGTGGACGACTTTAAAGAAGACACTAAGATGTCTCTGACTGAATCAGAGATCATCGGAAGCCTGGCTAGGGAAGGAAGTGGAGCAACCAAGCAGTGAGGTTGAGAGAATGAATGGCCCGGTGCTGTTGACCCGACTGGTGGATCAAGAGATCCGGAACTGGGTCCAGATGCCAGGGCTGCACCAGGAGGTGACGATGCAGAGACGGAAACCAAATTTGTCGAGGCCAGTAAGGGGCAATGAGAATCAACTTGGCCCTCAAAACGGTGGCTTTCTGAATGACTTGTGGAATCAAGGGAAAGGGAGGAAAAGCGTACAGAAGTCCCCAGGGCCAATCCTGGGTTAGAGAGTCTCTCAGGGGTTGGCCTGGTAGGGGAAAGAGGGTGAAAAAATCAGGGCACTTGTTATTTTGGGGTGTAGCAAAAAGATCGCAACAAGGTGTGCCCCACTTCAGAAAAATCTGGTCCACTACAGATTGATTGAGAGACCACTCGTGAGGCATAAGAATGGATCTGCTCAGCCTGTCCGCCAAGAGGTTGGACCTGCCGGGGATGTGCGTTGCTATCAGAAACCGATGAGAGGAGATTGCCCATTGCCAAAGTCTGAGAGCTTCTCGACACAACGGATAGGACCTGGTCCCGCCCTGCTTGTTGATGTACCAGACCACGGACATGTTGTCCGTTTGTACTGCAATAGTCCCCGTGGGAAGAAAGTCGTTGAGGGCTTGCAACGTTAAAAGCACCGCTCTCATCTCCAGGACATTTATGTGCAGATGGTATTCTATGGGTTGCCACGTCCCGTGGACCATCCTGCCCTGATAATGCCCCCCCCACCCGATCAGAGAGGCATCCGTATTAACTGTGGCAACCGGAGGAGGGGGAACAAAAGGTCGGCCCTGATGAAGAAGAGGGGAAGATATCCACCAATTCAGATGTGACTAAGATTTCGTGCCTCATCGGAAGACTGTGGAACGATCACTGAGTGAATAACATCCACTGCAGAAGACGCATGTGGAAGCGAGCTAGTGGTAGAAGAACAATGGCCGCAGCCATAAGACCTAGAACCTTTAGTATCAGCCTGGCTTTGACTTTGCTGCTCTGCAATAAAATCCGAACGTATTTTTGGATGTCCAGAATTCTTTGATCTGTTAGTCTGGCTAACATTTTGACGGTGTTTAATTCTGCGCCTATAAAGGTGATAGATTGGCAAGGCCGTAGAGAAGATTTTTCGAAATTCACTGAAATTCCCAAACTGCTGCATAGCTGCAGAGTGTAGTCTCTGGTCTGAAGAAGCTGACACCTGGTGGTGGCGGAGAGGAGCCAGTCGTCTAAATAAGGAAACACCTGGAATCCTTGGCGTCTCAGATGAGCTGTGACCACTGCCATACATTTGGTAAACACTCTGGGGGCTGAAGTGAGGCCAAAGGGCAGGGCTCTGAATTGGTAATGACTGGTCCCTAGCAGCGGAGAAACCTTCCGGGCGCCTGTGAATCTTTATGTGATGGTGCACATCCTGAAGGTCTACCAAACACAACCAGTTGTCCTTGCTGAGAAAGGGATGAATGGACTGAAGTGTGACCATCTGGAATCTTGCCTTCTTGACAAATCTGTTTAGACTGCTCAGGTCTAATATTGGTCTCCAATCTCCCGTCCTTTTGGGGACCAAAAAGAATCTCGAGTAGGCCGGATCCTACTTGATCTGCCGGAACAGTCTGGACAGCTCTTTTTTCTAGGAGCTTTGAAACCTCCTGTTCTGCCAAATCCCTTTGACCGGGTGAGATGTCTGGAAGGGATTGTTGAGGTGGGATAACTTTGAAGGTGATTTTGTAACCCTCAGATATGATCGACTGTACCCACATATCTTGTGAAAGGGAATGCCAGGCTACTGGGTACAGCGAAATCCTTCCCCCGACTGCCTCCAAGGGTGGACAGTCGGGCAACACCTCAGGGGTGCTGAAAGGGCTTCTTAGGAAGAGACTCCCTGTTGCCCTGGTTCTGAGGACCCCCCCCCTGCCTCTAGGGCGGCGTCTATTATTGTTACCCCCTCTGCCTCTGGGGGTAAACTGACCACGTGTGTCCGGTGTAGCTCCTTGGGCTTTGCGGAACCACATCTTCCTTCCCTTCTGACTCTTGGGATATGGTCTAGAAGGGGTGGAAAAATGGACTCCAATGGCAGAAAGAGTTTTACCGTCCTGCTCACACCTGGTCAAGGTATCCTTCACCTGAGGTCCGAACAAAGCCGAACCATCAAAGGGGGTATTGGTGAAGGACGCCTTAAAGGGGTCCGCAAAATTACAAAGCCGCATCCAGGCTTGACGTCTAAGAGCCACTCCTGTGCCTGCGGCCCTGCTCGCTCCATCGGCCGCATAGGATATGAGCCGCATGGAGGAGTTGGATAAGGAATTCAGGATTGCTAGCTGTGAGGCAATCTTTTCCTGAGCCCCAGCAGCAGAAGGATCCTGGACCACTTCACCTAGTTCCCTGAGAATATCTCTTTGAAGCCTGGTGAAGTGACAAAGGTAGTTCAGCGAATGCATAGCAAAGGTCGCTGAAGAAAACATCCGCTTTCCATACCTGTCCATGGTCCTAGAATCCTTGTTAGGAGGATGGACAGGTACTGAAGGATCCGCAAGTTCCTTCTTAGTGGCGGCCGCCACCACCATAGCATCCACAGAGATGCCCTTGGAAAGAAACTGTTTGTCCGTGAGCGCCATAATAAACTTGGATGGTCTCCTGGGGACAGGTTCCACAGAATCTGGAGCAGCCCACGCCTTTCGAGCCACTACCTGCATAAGTGGGTCGAAAGGCGGAGACACCCAGGAGGTGGAGGGTCGGGATCCAAAGGCCTCCAGGTATACCGATTCATCCTCGGAGGGGTCAATGGATGGCCAATTCCCCCTCTGTTTGAGGAGCTCAAGGATGTCTGAAAAGGAGACATCCTCAGAGGGGATGGGGAACCCTCCGACTCATCTAAGTCGGTATCAGATGTAGTAGACTCAGGGAGTCTGTGTGTTTCCTCTTACCGTCCTCTTCCGAGGGTTCACCTGCAGGATCAGGAGAAACTTGGAAGAGGAAGATATTCCCAATGGGAAACCTGGGGCGATGGATCCCTGGGCCTGAGAGCAAGAGGCTGGCAAGAGGTGTCTACAGGCACCGAAGAGGGAGGAGCTAGAGGGATGGACCGTTGACCTGGCTCAGGAGCCAGGACACTCCTCATCACCTCAAAGGCTCCCCTCCCCGGGAGACCGGAATATTCCCGTTCGAGGAAATAGGAATTCCCGGCTCCATTGAGAGGGAAGGCTCGAGGCCGATGTCGGTGCCGAGCTTACCAAAGCGAAGCCCGAGAGGGAGGCGGGTCGGACAAGGATCCGATGCCACTAGCCCCTCGGAGCCGACTAGGAAACTTCGACGACGGATCCCTCAAGGAAGGTCTCAAGGAGGAGATCGGGCCGAGGCACGGAGCCGAAAAGGATGTATCGGCTCCAGCGCCGAAACAGTCGCTGCCCGAGAAGCTCCGGCTCCGAACTCTGGTGGGGAGTCGGAGGAGGAAGTTCAAGGGGTGAAGCAATAGCCGAAGTCTGCTGAGACGGGCTATGGAGCATTTGGGCCAGTGCCTGCGACTAACAGCCTGCTTACCACCCTCTCTAAATCGTGGTCAGACAGCCTGGAAGATCTCGAAGATCGGCTCTGATGACTCCGCTCTGACAAAAGAGGAGACCCCGGAGCCGAGTGGATCGATTCCAAAGATGGGGACTGAGATCTCTTCTTGGAGGAAGTCATCGGAGCCGACGTCCTATGGGTTCCAGATGGAGCCGAAGGCTTCTCGGCTCCGATACTGGATACTGTGTCGGCTCCAGCCGGAGCCGACAAGGCAACAGCAGATTGGGTGTCGGAACCGATCGGAACCGACCCTAGCTGAGAAGGAGAAAGATCGGCTCCGGCCGGCGATCTCGACTCGAAGGAGTCGGAGCCACGGGGAGGCTTGGAAGCTGTAGCCTGACCCCTGGATGGCTTGGAAGGCTTACTGGACCCAGGTTTAGTGGGTGAACCTTCCGGCTTTAGCAAGCCACGGAGGATTAACTTGTTCCTCCTTTCCTGCAGGACTCGCTGGCTAAAAGAGTGACACAAAGCACAGGAGTCCTGCAGGTGTAAAGGCCCCAGGCAGTAAACACAAGAAGTGTGACCGTCTGTCAGAGACATTTTCTGACAGCACGAGTCACACTTCTTGAAGCCAGACCTTTACCTCTTTAGACATAGTCTAAGGAAAAGAGTAATAAAATACTCACACAGACACACACACACCAATAACAGTCACACAAATTAATCCCCAAACACAGACACACAGATAGGGATTAAAAAGGAAGGCCTAGGCCTAACTGAAAATTTTAAAACTTTTTATAAAGTAAAAAATTTTTCTATAAGGGGAATAGGGTGATTAAATGTGACACTATACACTAAAAAATAGGAAAAAGGGGAAGATAAACCCTGACTAAAGCTGTTTGAAAACTCAAACTTACCTCAGCTGGCAAAAAAGGAGACCTCTTATAAGCGCAAAGCGAGATCTGGGGTAGTTCCGCCTTGCATCATGGGATATAGGGTTGCCTCAAGCTGGTAAAAGGAGTTCTCAAGCTAAAGCAAGTGCCGAGTCGGAGCCGAGGATCGGCTCCGAACCCATCCAGCAAGAATGAAGGCGAGATTGACAACTTAACATTGCATAGTCATACCCTTCGGGAAAAACAAGGTTACTCCTAGCTACCATATAGGTGGCAATCCACTGAGCACAGAAAAAGTCATCAGGGATCTGGGGACCCAGGTTGACAGTAGCCTTTCGTTTGACACTCATGTTGCTAAAGTAGTTAGGAAAACCTTCTATATCGCCCACCTGATCATGAAGGGATTCACATCTAGATCAAGGGAGGTCATCGTCCCCCTGTACTCATCACTCATTAGACCTATGATTGAGTACAATGCCCCGTTCGGAATGTATCTGACCAGAAACCTGCTGCAGCTTGAAAGGCCCCAAAAGTTCCTCACCAAAAGGATAAAGGGTCTCAAAAATATGTCTTATGCTGCCTGACTGAAAGAACTCCAGCTCTATTCAGTCTCATACCGCTTGCTCAGAGGTGACCTGTGCCTGACATATAAGGCCATGTCAAACCCAGATTTGATGAATATGCTTCACCTCAAAAAATCTAGATCCCTCAGAACCACAAGGGCGGGAGACTTAAACCTTGACACGGTTATAAATAGAACGTGCTGGAGGGACAGATTCATCACCCAGAGACTCCCTATGCTGTGGAACAAAATCCCGGTACATGTGAGGCAGAGCACCTCGCTGGCCTTGTTCAAGAGGAGTCTTGACCAAAGGATGGGAGATCGCAGATATACCCCAGGGATTACTTCAGTGTCACTGCTTGACAGAGGCACAGCAAAATGATAGGCATAGTTTTTATTCAAACTAAAGGGGTGGCGAAAGCCACATAACTATGGGCTAGGCTTATAAATGCCCTTGGGCAGATAGCCTAGTATGAACCTATGAACCTATATGTATACTGCAAGAAAATAACAATGAAAAAGTGTTACCATGGCTTGCTTTCTTCTCTATTAATGTATTTGTACCCACATAATTGTTTTAAATGCAATTTAATAAGGATGTGAGAAAAAAAGACCAGACCTTAGATGTTATTGTCCTGTTGTAAACTTCCTGCTTACTGAGAAAGTTACCACTTGATATCCCATATCCTGCTACATCTGTGTCAATTTAAGAGTGGTTATTTATTGCCCGATTGTGAAAGATCAATGTACATATTCCAACTTGGTCCTAGCTAGTCTCACAAACACTTCTAACAGATATATCAGGGTGTCCTTACTGAGCGAGCTTACATTGTGGGGTAGTACGTACCATTCTGAGTGGAAGCAAAAGGGGAAACTACAACTCGGGTTGTTCTGAGACCAGCTGGTGTCAGCTGTCCCAAGGACAGATGATGAGGTACCAAATATCAAGAAACTGTAGAGGTCTGGGCTGGACCCAAGAATGTGCAGGTTATCCCCTCCTTCGAATGGGACAGAATTTTTTCAAATGCTTCAAATGCTGAGGCAAAAAGCAGGTCACAAGAGGAGCTTCCTCGGATACATACACCCCGATTGAAGTCTACCCCTAGACTCCACTCTGTTGGTATCACAGGCAGATGCTGGTGCTGAGCTATCAAGACCTGAGGCCCTGAAAGGCATGGGAGGCTATGAAAACACTAGAGTTGATATCAACCCCTCGTTCCCAAGACTCATCTAGATCTGACGTGGTACACGTCAAGTGGATCGAGTCGACACTCTGATCGTCATCTCCAATAGTGGGGGACACATGGGAAACATCCAGATCCAAAACCACAGGATCTAACAGGTGGACCAGAGAAGGAGAAAAGCATGAGTGGGTGGCCAAGGTCTTGCTACTCTCATGGTGGGAAGAACACCCAACTGCATCTAAGCCTTCAAAACTGTCATCAACTTGTCTAGATCTGCTTTAGATGGGCTCCTAGAAGATCGCATTAACAAAAAATATAAAGCCACCAAGGGTGGCCTGGAGGACCACAGCCCTGATCTATCCACTGAAATGGATGTCGAGCAGATGGGGGGGGTGGATCCAATACCTCAAGGGTGGCTGTGGACCAATCTGAGTATGATCTACGCTTACAGCTGTTGGAGACACTGTCAGATCCAAAAGTCAAGGAACCCTCAAAGCTTTTTCCTAAGTCGAAGACTGATCCAAAGACCTTCTCCTGTTAACTTTAGATCTGTCCTTAGAGGGATCTCTATCCCTGCCTATCTTTGGATCGACCCATCCTGGACTTCTTAAACACCTTCCTGAAAGAAGGCAATGCTGACATAAAAGGAGCAGATTCTCATGCTTGAATAGGGAGAAGACCCTTCAACAGCAACTTTAATCATTGATCCGCCAATGGCCTAGGACTGAAGGAGGAGCAGACATCACACTCCTCATCTAAGTGGATAGTGCACAAAAAATAAACAATTATTATGTGGATCCTGTGATGGGATCCCATCTCCACAAGCCACACATTCACTAAAGCCTGCAGTCTTATCTGCCATCTTGTATGTACTAACACACACACACACACACACACACACACACACACACACACACAGCCTGCAGCCTTATCTGCCATGTTGTGTGTACTAACACACACACACACACACACACACACAAAACTACACACTCAAAGAGAAAATGGAGCAAAATGGTGCCTATCAGACCAAACAAAATAAAAAATGTCAGAAAATTGGAAAAGGAAAGGACAATACCTACAGAGAATCACTTACTAAGTTAACATTACTAATAGAAGTTAACACTAATAAGAGACTGATATATATATATATATATATATATATATATATATACATATATATATTACATTTGTTTACCAGGATAGCCCGACTTGAGACACGTCCATTTACAGCAGAGGCCCAGGAAAAAAAGCTCCATATGAGTTATAAATAATAATCAAACATGTAGTACAAATTACATATAGGAAATATATGTCATAAGCACTTTTATACAGGTAGGAAATGTAAAGTCAAAATTATTACAAAAATTACACTTTCAGGTTAGTGGTAGGGATTCCTGAGTTTATACATACCAGCAGGATTTTATGTCAGTAGCTAGAAGATTGATGTGATATGTGGTAGGGGGTTTATGTGATGCATGGACATAGCCAAGAATTTACTAGGTGTGCTTTGAGAAGTTTTTTAAACCGAGTAGTTGAAGGAGCGGAGGTTAGAGTACGGGGAAGGCTGTTCCAGTTTCTGGCTATATTGTTGGAGAACAGGGCTTTACTTGCAGAGTTATTGGCTAAGGAGATGCAGAGGACAGTTTTTTCAGAAGAGCGGAGAGGGCGATTTGATACGTACTGGGTTAGGAGTTGTTTTAGGGATGGGGTTTTGTTAGGATAATTCACAATATTGTAAGCTAGTACTAACTGGTGATAGTAAAGTAGGTGAGGAAGTTATAACCATTTAAGCTCATGTAATGCTCGACAGTGATGGATTTTGAAGGGGGAGTTACTAGCAAATCTGGCAATTTTATTATAGCATGATTCAAGCCTTTCGAGGTCTTGTTTTCTTGTGGGGGTAAGGATTGGAGCAGCATACAAAAGGGTGGACAGTAGGTGTGTTTGGGCTAGTGTAATATGTGTCTGATCAGATAGGAATTTTCTATGTCTGCATACTGTACACATTTTTTTTGTGAGCCTTTTTGTTTGTTTGTGATATGTGAACATCAGATAGTAGTTTATTGTCAATTTCTACACCTAGGAGTTTGGTGTGATCAGTAAGGGAGATGTTAGTACCATTTTTGGATGTGACAGTGAAAGGATGATGGGTGGATTTAGTTCTGTTGGGAGTGAATATAAGTAATTTGGTGTTGTTGGGATTGAGGAAGAGTTGGATCTGGGTAATCCAGTTTTCCACTAAGGTGAAGGATTCTTGAGTGAGTTTTTGTAAGGTAGTCAGTGATGGTGCGGAGCAGATCAGAGTTAAGTCATCTGCATATTGTATTAGTGTGGCATGTTGGCTGGATGTATGAAGGTTGTTGGTAAATATGAATAAGAGTAGTGGTCCTAATATTGAACCTTGTGGCACTCCTATAGTGGTCGGGAGTAGTGGAGATAGTTTGTTTAGCCACTGGACAGATTGTCTGTCTGACAGGTAGCTTTTAAACCAGGCTATAGTGGAAGGGACAAAGGATAGGGAGGCCATGGAGTCTAGCAGAATGGTGTGAGAGACCATATCAAATGCCTTAGATAGGTTTAAGAATATTGTTAATACAAAGTTATTTCTGTGATGGTTAACTGTATTTTTGAAGGAGAAGAGAGCAGTAGTAGTGTTATGGTATTGTCAGAATCTGTGTTGAGGCGGAGAAAGGAGACAGAGTTTAGGAATTTCATAACTTGAAAGTGGATATATATATATATATATATATATATATATATATATATATATATATATATATATATATATATATATATATATATATATCAAACAGAACTACTCTACAACAGAAAACAAAAGAAACTGTGTTAGTTTTAAAGACTTCCCAAAAGCTATCTATTATAAAGAGGAGAGCCTTGAGAACATGTCTGTCATCTAGCTCAGCAAACGAGATCAGAGGTAGTAGAGGGTGGCAGTGCTTAACGGGAGAGGGAAGGCGCTTGAGCCTTGTAACCAAAGTTTTGTTGCCGGCCTCAGATCCATATGGATCAGATCTACTGTCTTGTTGAGGCAGACGGAAAAGACAACAATGGATTTATATTGTTCCTTTTCTCTGGAGAGAGAGAAATATCTTTCAGCCTTACAGAAGTTAATCTGATCTGTCAATGGACATTCTCAAGTCATCTGAAACACCCCTTTTGGGATGCACCTCAGTGATATGAAATCTAACTGGAAAGACCCCAGAGGTTCATAATCAACAAGATCAAGAGCTTACAAACACTAAGCTACCCAAAAAAACTAGGAGGACTACTCTTCTTCTCAGTGTCATACAGACTACTAAGAGGGAAATTATGCCTAGCCTTCCATGCGATCAGGCACCTGCATACCTCTCAACCTGGAAACATCAAAAATCTAGACAAGGCCCATGAAAAATGGGTACAAATCTGTACGGGTTTACCTTCAAAATGTCGAATGTCATAATGTCTAATATTCATTTGGTTGAAAAATAACATCTAAACCCAAAACATTGAATGATCACAGTGTCTAAAATAATTTAATTGAAAAAGCAATGAGATCACCTCTACTATTTTGCAGGGGGGTTATGCCCCCCTGCACCCCCACCCCCTACTTAAATATACGAACTCCGATATTGCACTACAGTGCAGAACAGAAATGGGCAAATTCGATAATTTCGACATTGTGAGTTTAGACTAATTTTATTTCAACATTTTGATCATTCAATATAGTGCAGCCAACTAATTCATTTTCAACAATTTAGCATTCAACAATTTGAAGGTAAACCATCTGTACGCTGATTAACATCAAATTTGCATACATAATTATGTAACCATGTCCACTCCAGTGAAATTATGGGATACCAACTTTCAAAGGCAAACTGAAGAACAGACAACCAAAATATGGCACCAGAGTACCGCAGCAGCCATTCCAATGTCCCATTACCTGTCTATTTCGCCCCATTTACCAAAACATTAATGTGTGCATACTTCTTTACTTCCCCAATGATTATTTGGATTTTAGTTTTACATTCTGTAGCACAATGCACAAACACTAATAGAAATCTGCTAAACAAAGCAATACTGTCTCACAATGAAAATAGACTTGGCATTAAAACTTCTCTGCCCTTGAAACTCACATTAACTGAAACAGCACTGAAACTCACACCACATCCAAAGAAAATGCATGGCCAGTGGTGGATAAAGATTACCTCGGGCTGTTTTCAAATCATTGGCCCCTTGCACAAAAAACAAGAAACATACATGTGTTCTTTGATACACCTTCCTGACTTCATTATATTCCTTGTACAGCACACTTATTAGGCAGAGCGCATTTTAAATTTATTTGAACATTTTTCCAGTAGGCAATGAAACAAAATGCATGAACCAATAATGACAAAACTGTCCAAGTCAGAACATTTCCATCATAAAAGTCTACTTATACACCCACACAATAATGTAAGCCATAGCCTAGTACCATGTGTGATCACTTTTACTAACACTGGAATAATTTAATGCATGGACATTTTGATCTTCTGAATCTCTTCCTGAGTACAGAAAAAAATTCATCTGGGTGGAATGTGCACCTGAACCCAGGAGGGTTACTGTGTGTAAATTAGACTATTTCTTTGAGGAGGCAAAGTGGTGCAGCCGTTAGCATCGTCTCCTCAGAGCAAGAGGTTCTCCAGTTCGATTCTTGGATGGGGTGCCTTCTGTATGGAGTCTGCATGTCTTCCCTGCATTTGCATGGGTTTCCTTTGGGTGATCCGGTTTCTTACCACATTCCACAGACATGCAGTAGGTGTATTGGACACACTAAATTGGCTGTAGGTATGACTGAGTGAGAGACAGTGGGTGAGTGTGGTGTGCCAACCCCCCATCTGTATACATGGGAGGAGGGTTGGTCACCCCATAAAAAATGTAATCACTAAGTGCTTCAGAGTGCTCACTGACTGATGTGCTAGTTAGCATGGGAATGGATGGATGTTATTTGAGTTTTATGTTCAAGCACTATTATGCTCAAATGCTGCACAACTTCCCCAGTATGAGCTACAATAATGCAGTCATTCAATTAAGAAAATGGTTATTTTTTGTTTTCTTAACTGCAAACACTGAAGCTAAATATTCTGTAAATATCACCCCATTTCTGGATAGGCCAAATACGACAATAGTAAACTAGAAAAGGAAATCTTTTACTTGAAATTTCAAGTACTTTTTGTAAGAAGCTGTAATCCACACCTAAGTTTTTCATTATGGAATTATGTTACATGAAAGACACGTAAAGTAATTGAAGTTATTATCTTAAACTACTTTGTTAAATAAACTTGTTCAGAATTGAAAGCCATAGTACATAAATCCAAGATTTGCCTTTCTCAGTAATGAAGAACAGTCAGGAAAAGAAGCCAATTCCTTTTGTTTGTTTGAAAACAACTGTGTTGCTTTTTTCCAAAGAAGTCTGTATCTAATTACATGAAATCTGAGAAACTGATGATAAATGAGGATACGCCTGAAATTCTACTGAATAATATTTTGCACAGGTCTGCATGCAGAACCCATCTGTGTAATGTAATACTCCCTCAAATAATCATGGTGCAAATCATATCTCTCTCTTTCGTCAGGAAGCTGTGCAATCAAACTGTCTACTGAGCAACACGAGAAACATTTTGCTCATTCATGTCTGAAGAAATCATAGGATATATAACTGATAACGTAAGCAAATGCACTAAAGCAGCTGTGATACAAGCTCAGGTGAGCAAAGAACTAAGTTTACTACAGCATATGCACTTTATAACATGAGCAAACCCATCATATCTAAGACTGAGGTTGGTATTTCTACGTTAATTTTTTTTAACTTTCTGATAACAACTGGAGTTTTCTTGCAACTATCTTAATACCGAACTCTGGTATGCATTCATGTGAGCTAAATAGTTCATGACCCCTATGGATAGGTTACTTAAAAATAAATGTCCTCTGCCCATACAGTATTGGTCTAAAACATAATGCGTTATCAAAACAAAACAGAAGCTAGGGGGAGAATCTTTCTTTGTCATTACCGCAAAGATAAATATATTAATGAATACCCTGCTTTTAAATCACGTTTTTAGAACTGGGGTTTGTATAGCAGACACACACACACACCCCACTTACTTCAATCCTTTCTGGTCACATAAGAACGGCTCCATTACTCGCATACATACACACACACACACACACACACACACAAAACTTACTTAAAAATTAGAACGAATCTCAGCCAGAATCCATTTCCCAAACGAGAACGGCTCCATCGCTCGCACACACGCCACTTACTTCAATCCTTTCCGTTCGTTCGCTCTGCTCTGGCGAAAATTCTTTCCGTGCAGGCAGAAGAAATTAGAACAAATTCCAGCCAGAATCCACATCCCAAAAGAGAACGGCTCCATTGCTCGCATCCGGACACTTCCCACGCTCACATCCATTCAAAAAGCTATCCAGAAATACGTGATCATGACCCCTTGAGCTGAGATCCAACAGGCTGGTAGCCCTGATGGAGATGACATTGTGCATGTGATGACGTCAGCTCAAACCGTGAAAAAATAAAAAGAAGCAATGAAAAAGTCGGAAATGAAGGGGAGCCACTCGGGAATCATGGCACCCCATTATTTGGCCCCAAAAACAGAGTTATTTGGTACGGTTGGAGGTATGGGCACCTGGTATTCCAGGATCTGTTCTATCTTAACATTTTAAATACCCTACAGATTCCAGACGCAGAAATTTAAATGTACTTCAGCAGATTAATAATACAAGGCAGAGAGACATTTGTTAATCAGTGCCTCTCCTATCTCTGTAACAGACTCCCACTGCAGATCAAGCAGTGCTACCCTACTTCAAACAGGACCTGAATAATTGGACAGGTATTTGTAAAGTCATCCCACGCCTGAACAACTTTGCCCTTCTTGAGTGGTGAGGCACAGTCTAGGTTGGGAACTAGCAAGGAGTAATGGCTGCAAGGCTCAGTTGCCTAGAATTCTCCTATGATACCTATAACACCATCCATTCAACTTCTGAACAGTAAAGGCAGGACACATTATAAACTAGTATTGGTCCTGTGGTCAGTGAATCATACTCTGGCACTGCCCTACTAGGACAACCACAAACCCATTTACTTGGGGTTTTGGGATGGTGATCTGGTCTGCCTGCAGCAGATGCAGCAGTCTGTGAGAAGGTTTCTGAACAGTACTCCACAACATATCATACTACTCCTGTGCTCCATGATTTGTACTGTTTGATGGCTGCAGTTTGGCAGTGTTTTTCGGATTCCTACTATCACATTCCATACCTTACATAACCTGGGACCTGTTTATTTGAAAGAACAGCTGTGAACTTACATCCATGGTCTACCATCTCAGATCAAGTGAAGGGCTGCTGGCTGTTCCTGAAGTCCTGCTTAAAACTGCTGGTAGGCTCTTAGTTTTGTCAATTTAAGGTGGTAATTAGGAATAAGCTACCTTCCCTAAGTAGAGTGTTTGATTCTATCTTTAGGAGGTCACTCGGTTACCACCTGCTGAAAAGGGCCTGTTAATGACTCGAGAATAGACACTACCCTTCTTTCATTTATCTTGCTGTTTAATAAATACTGCTCTGCTGGTTAATTCATAAATAGTGTACATTACTAAGATTTATGTTTAGTGCATAAGATTCAATATTCTGATATGTTAAATAAAAAAACACACATACATAATAAATACATATACAGGTACACACACAAATTAAAATTGTATGTGCACATAATGTCATATATGCACGTACACACGTGTAATGCAACAGATGGACGGACACACACAAATGCCTACTTACACCCAACAATGAACATCCTTACTGTACATGTTTGGTGTGCCTGTGCACACAAGCCCAGACATGTTGGATAACCAAGTACAAGAGTCTGCTCTCCAATTTTCATTCCAACTGCAAACACAGTTAGGTAGGTAGACTAGGCCACTGTAATCTATACAGAGCCATAACCTTTACTATAAACAATGTAAAAAACAAACAATTACAATTCAGTTTAGCTGCACTGTTGTGGAACAGGTGAGTACAGTTGCCCGACAACTGGTTCTTCAATTAGTTTGGTTTTAGGGCAGTGTGCCTTTTATTCAGTCTGCGCATTACTCTATGTCCTTGTGGGTTAGAGCTTGATACTCTGGTTCCAATGACTGCCCATATTCCAAAGACATGCTGCATGTGAACTGGCAACCTTCCAAGCTTCATGTAGGGGTGTGTGTTAGTCGCCTATTTAGAATTAGTTTCTCTGCCTTGTGCCCATTGAGTTGGCTCCACAGGGATGCAAAAATGTATTAAGCAGTCAATTAATGAAAACAAACAGAAAATGAAAATTAAGGAAACACAGAAAAGTAAATATGACTATACAACTGAAAATTTTTGAATGGTTAACATTTGGCAGCTTACAGTGAAATCAAATAACAGTATTAAAAAAAAGACACTTGGGCTGCCACTATAACATAACCAGTTCAGACAGTGTGTGTGTCCGCTATCAGACTAGCGGCCCTAAGTCAACTGGTGCCCTAGGCAAAAGGGCTCCACGGCGCCCCCCAACACATTACCTGGTGCCCCTATCCTGGTCTACCTACACCAAATAAATACTGGAAAAGTGCCCTTGCTAGACCGGCGCCCTAGGCGGCCGCCTAGTTGGCCTATGCCTAAGGCCGGCCATATAGTAATTAGGACCTTAATACAGGAGCAAAGGTGGGCATGAGTGAAGGATGGTGCTTATTACCCTGAACTGGCTTGTTTTAGAGATTTACATTTTACTAGCCAGACTCGGAAAGCATAAACAAGTAGCCATATATATTGCACTACATTTGTAAGGGACATTTTCTTACATGCTTGCAAATGTAGGTAAGAAATAATATAAGACTACTGCAGTTAGTAAGAACCAACAAGATCATTGGGGTTACTGAGAAAGCAAGAAGAGGGAGGGGTTTGTCTAACTCAGCAAAGTGAATTCTCAGTAGAAATTTGAGAAGAAAACATTCAAATGAAATTACACATACAATAAAGTAGTTTTTACCATACTAGGTAAGGAGGAAGAGGTGGACTCTGAGAAGTGGATCATAGAAGCCTTGGCTAAATGGACTAGGAGTGTGCCTTCTTTTGATCTAGGTAATCCCAGACTGCCCTCAGGGTGAAACTGGCACACTGAGAAGAACCCCCTAAGTTGTGCTGTGGTCCTAGACAAAAGACACAATATGCATGGAGACCCTTGCAGTATGGAATTAGCTTTCAACATGCCATTACAAACATAAGCAAAGAAATTCCCCTGTGGGGTACTTATTTCTAACTGTGGAAAGAGAGTGACACATCCGACTGACAATGCTGAGCTCAGCATGAAAAGAAATGTGTCAAGAAAGATATGAAGGTGGAACTGTATGACACCCCTCTTTTTATCACGAATATCCTGACTGGGAAGAAATCAGCTGGGTCCAGCAGGGTGATGGTAGACCTCTGAAAATCAGGATGGCCATCGGGCTACAGCAGGCAGGAATCCCAGAGGTTATGACTGCAACAGTGAATATTATGATGAACATTACGTGCTCAAGTTACAGAGTTTAATTTTTGAACCACTTCATAGGTTTATGTTAACAGCAGGCAGCTCTATCTTGCACTCCAGGTAATGTGCACATCACGTGATCAGGTGGAACATTAAAAATGCGAGATCAGCCAACTATTTGGAGAACACATTTAGTACCATCTCCATGCAACATATCCAGCGGCATGCTGTGTCTCTGTCAAATTTTCAATTTTGTTCAGAATCTAATACCCCT
>NC_056745.1:1310179732-1310297232 GCF_019279795.1 Protopterus annectens | reverse complement strand
TAAGTCGCAGTGTGTGACGTATGCAACAGTTTCTATATTGTTAAGACCAAAAGAGCACTGATGAAAAGGGTGTATCAACACCTGTATGACATCAGGAATAAAAACATAAACAGTGCTTTGTACAAGCACATTTGTGCGTGCCCCACACATACTTGTAAGTTTAGGGCCATAGACCATATTAACCTTGGAGCAAGAGGGGGACCAACGGATGAATGGCTAGATTTCAAGGAATTGCATTGCAGATTAAAACTAATACCTGACAAGTACCAGGTCTTAATGACAGAATTTCCTTGAGTTCTGTTTTAAAATTAAAAATCAATGTACTTTTTATAGGTTTACCGGTTGTACTTTTTGCAAGAATATCAAGTTTTAACATTTTTTATTAACTTTGTATAATGTTTGTTTTAGAGGAAATGATGTAATTATATTGACCAATGGCTAGGTGGTGTGGTGTGTATATGTTTGTCATGATCATGTGATTTTATTCTGATGAAGTCTGAAACGTCAGAAAAGCACTTAAATAAACCTGGATTTTTGCTAGTGGTCTGTTCTGCACATTTTTTTCATCTAGTTGCTGCTTTTGAGTGGTTTTACTTTGTTCACTTCTATATTGCTGAGAAACCTTTAATACCCCTCCTAAAGGGCTTGTGTAAACTCCATAAATCTTTACCTGACCCACCCTATAGACCAAATGTGGCAGGGCAAGGTCAGGGCACAGAGCCAATATCCATTTATTTAGAAAAAAAATATCTACATCCTTTATTAATGAAGTCATCCACTATTTTAAAAGACTCTCAGCATTTTTTTACTATGCTATATAATAAGTTACAGAAGGTGCCATTGTGTGCTACAGGTATGTTAGTTACTATGATGTATGTTTGTTATTTATATGCATACCAAATGATGTAGGCATCCAATATATGAGAGATTTATTGCAAAGTCTTAGTGATTTTGATAATGGACACATACAGATAATATGTATGTTGATGGAATTAGTGCTTTCCAATAATGTATTTGTGTTTGAAGGAAAATTTTACATTCAATAATATGGAGTAGCCATGGGCACTCCATGTACCAACTCCTATGTCAACATTGTAATGGCACAATGGGAAGATAGTGTGTTGTTGAATAGTACTACTTATAGTAGAAATATGTTACATTATAGTTATTTTCCGGACGATATATTTTTTATCTGGAGAGGTTCTACAGAACTATTTGAGCAGTTTGTTTCTTTTTGTAAATGAGAGTACCTCTTTCTTTAAGTTTACTAAACGTATATCTCTTTATGAGATTGATTTTTTTAGATGTTAAGCTAACAAGAGAAGAGCATGTTCTGCACACTCAGGTTTATAGGAAAGAATGTTGGAAGAACAACCTCTTGTCACATTCTAGTATGCATCCTACATATGTTTTCAAAAATATTTTGAAAGGACAGGCTCTATATGTACTTCTAGACTTGACATCAAAAACAGTACAATGTCCCAGCAAGTAGCCTTATTAAAGAAAGAGTTTAGGGACAGAAGATATACTGAGGCTGAATGCGATGAACATTTACAAATGGCCTATAGGAAAAGGGAAGGTAAAGGTAAACTTTATTTCTCACAAAGGAATATGCCACTGGTTAACAGGATGGATGGTTACCATAAAAAAGAATGTAGATTACGTCTACGTTATACCTCTGACAATAAGAAAGTTATGGATATTATACGTAAGAACTGTCATGTCCTAACAACAAACAGTGGGATAGAGCAAGTTTTGGGGACATATCCAAAACTTACTTATAAAAATATGAAGTCATTAAAATGTAGGCTTTGCCACAGAACTGGCATGGTAACCAGTAAAACTACAAAGAGATGAGGAACATTTGGTTGTAGACACTGCCATTTTTGCAGGTATACTGCCAATAAGAATTATGTTTTTATACATCCTGATACACAAAGAATATATTTTTAGGCAATATACTGATGTAGCCCAATGTGTTCAATGTTTTAAGTTCTATGTTTTAAGTTCTATGTTGGCAAGACTAATACACCATTGAGGGATAGGATTAGGGAACATATATATTACAGCAACACTGGAGACACCAGAAGTGTTGTGGCCAAACATACTGAAGAAGGTACCATCCACAGATTTGTATTTTTCATTACAGAGATCTTGCCAAGCACTATAAGGCTACAGAATAATAGGAACACACTTGAAAAGAGTGAGCAAAAATGGATTGTTTTGCTACAAGCTGACAAGGGCATGGGTGTGAATGAAGCTTTGTCACAAACTCTTTTTAAGGGATAGAAGGCTTAGTTACATGTGCTAACCCCCCCCCCCCCTTTTTTTTAATGCACTCTGTAGTTATAGGTGTGCCTGCTTTTATATATATATATATATATATATATATATATATATACACGCCTTGTATATTATTTATGCATGTATTTTCCGTTCTTGTGTTTATATATATATATATATATATATATATATATATATATATATATATATATATATATATATATATACATATTTTTATGTTAGTAATATTTAGCTATGATGCTTGGTTTTGTTTATATATCTTTTTATGTATTTGTTTTTTGAACATCTTAACAGACTGAAGAGCGTTCGTGTAGCAATTCATGTTTTTTATTGCAAACTTTATATAAAAGTGCATACTTAATTAACCATGTGGATGGCAGGAATTTTCAGCTTTGTTGACAGTTCTGCATTAAAATTTTTTCAAAACATCAGTATATTTGCAACAGTATGATGAAATGGTTTATGTACGATACATATTATATTGTTTAGATATCTGCAATAAATGTCTTTTTACTATATCTGAAAAAATCTATTATATAAGTTATGGCAGGAACATACTAAAATGTACTTATTTTTCTAACGTGTTAGGTTACTTTAAATCACTTGGTTTCCACTAATTATTTAATTGGAGGGAAAAAGGCTGCTAGCAGTGATTGGTTTAACAGTGTTTAAAATGTTTAGGCTTGTGAATTTTATGTCTGATGAAGCATAGGAGTGCTACATAAAAGCGCTTAGATGTTTCTTACTAAACAAATCGTTTGGTTTTATGCCGTGTGTGTCCTTTGCCTGCTTGGATTTCTTGGATTAGTGGAACCTGGTCTGGACTTTATCTGGTACAGTGCTTTTATTTTTACCTATAAAGATAGCATGTCTTAGCTGATGGATGCTGAAATCAGGCAATCATCCAGGTAAGGGTACATATGTATGCCCTGAAACCGGCAAGGAGAAACCACTGGGGGAATGCACTTGACCAAAAGGTAAAGTAGTAAATCAAAAATGCAAACTCAAAGCAAATATGTTAAACAGCATTTGTGTGTGTGTGTGTGTGTGTGTGTGTGTGTGACTGGGAATGTGGAGATAAGCATCTTTCAAATCCAGGGTAAACAGGAATGCAAGAGATGTAAAAGGTTTGCAAAGTTACATTTTGAAATTTTGGAATGTGAAAAGTTCTTTGCTTGGAAATGTCTGAAATGGGACCCCAAGTGTCTTCTTTTCTGGGAATCAGAAAAAAAAATCTAAAATAAAGGCCTTTCCCCTATTCAAATGGAGAGACTCCTTGCAATGGATATTCTGAAATGATCTGAGGAAGACAATGAACCTGGTCCCTTGGAGGCAGAGGAATTCCACATAAAACAAAGGGGATGACCACCAGCCTGTATCCATGCTCCGAGTCTGATGGTATAGATTACCAAACTGAAAGACATACGGAAAGATTGCCTGCAACTATTAGGGGAGGCCAGGTGGAATATAGGAGGCACAGACAGTCAATTTCTTTTGTTTTGAAAGGAGGGATCCTTGAGCTCCATCTGTTTTTTCTTTTAAAGCCACCTTGCCATTTCTTTTTAACTGTTACTTGGAAGATTTTTTGCTGGCCTTACTTAAGGGTTTTTGAAAGAAATATGGCCCTAGATCAGAAAGCTAGTTTCTCTGATATTTAGGAATGAGTGATAAGAATAGTTGCTTTATCCTTGCATTAATTTGCCTAGCTCTTGCAGTTTTTTAAAGAACATTAACAGTGGAATTACAAAATGGAAGGTCTTTTTCCAGAGGAATATTTTAACAGTTGTGTCTTTACATCCTCTGGGGAATTTTGAAGTCTTATCTGAGCAGTTCTTCTCACGACAGTTCAAACAGCAGCAACCCTGGAAACAGCATCTGCAGCATTTTGTGCACATTTGATAGAATACTTAGCAACCTTAGATGCAGGATTAACCATCTCTGAAAGACTGTATTTAACCTTAGAGTTAGGAAGGATAGCAAAAGATTGATGCATATTTGCAAATATGGACAAGAGATACCCTGACATATGTGTTTGGCAATTTATAGTTCTAAAGGCCAGAGTAAAGTGTAAACTTGTTTTTGTTGAATCTATCAAAAGCACATCTATGTCATTATAGACAGGATTATAAGACATTTTAGTACCACTCTCTCTGGATCAAGAGAGATAAGAGTCAGAGTCTGCAGAATGGTTCTTATAAAGATACTTGTGGGTATCGGGGACTCTAAAGAATCTATCAGGTTTCTATGAAAACAGGGGTTGGGCATCTGGAGATAATAATGCAGTGCAAAAAGCATCCTTCAAAGCACCTAAGACTAGAAGGATGGACATAGATGGAAGGAAATCTGCACCAAGGTGTTTGTAATACCGCTTGAGAATCAGACACCTCTTTCCCTTCCCACATGAAGTAATCCTTCATTTCTGAAACAGTACAGTTGAAGGAATTTCCTCATTGGAAGAATCTGAAAAAAGGGTATCAGCAGATTTGGATTCATAAGCTGTGGAGGAAGACATCTGTGATGCAGGCTTTAAAAAACTTTCTGATCAGATTCTGATAGAATCTCCTTCAAAAAGAACTCTCTTCTTTATAATTGGACTGGGAAAGAGGGTTTAATGGATTGCATGACTTTCACTAATCATTGTGCAAAAACTGAACCAATCCTGCTGAGTCCCTTTTTTTGTGAAGGAGGAGTAGGAGTAGGAGTAGGTGACAAGTGTTTTGCTTTTTAATGCACTTTTTAGACTGTCCAGACATAAGATCTTTGAGGTTAAAGTCATAGGTTGGACCTCCATTAGTGACCAATGTAAGCTTCCCTCATTCTCTAACAAGATTATACACAGGTCTCCCTCCTGGCTGACTCCAATGGATGAAGGATCTATAGGGATGTGACAGAATCTTGGGCCACAGTAGCCTGAAAAAAGCAGTCTGATGGCCTGAGGACTGCATAACCACCTCAGCAGAGTAGTCAGTCTTAGATCATACAAGATAGGTGGTTGCACTATTTCCATCATTCACCTCTCATCAACTTATTTTTTGGTTTGAGGGGGTGGTGTGCCAATGGGGAATCAGAGCAGCATTCTTCAATCCCTCAGACGTCTATTTTCAAGAAACATTTGGAGAGAATTTAGCTAACTACTGACTGCATTTGTAATGAAAGAAAGGCAAAAAGAACATGATCTCATGGTGTGTTCCTCCCGAAGACAGAAAATATAACTGCAATGGGAATCCTTACACAGGATTTGGTGCACCAACTACATTTGCTCTGTCAGACAGAAGTTAAGATCTTGTATAAATATTTACACAAAAAGGAAGGGTCCTTCAACACAGTACTTATCTGCCTGATGTATTAGTAGGCAAAACCAGCCACCAGTACTACAACAAGCAAAGCTGGCAAGTCTGCATGAGCATACTAAAGACAACGAATTAAAATAGCAAGAAACAAAAAAATGCCAATCTGCAGAAGTCAACAGCTATAATAAACTTTAACAACTTAGATCTTTCATTCCTCAAGACACCAGAGTCAAGCGGAAAGAACTGAAAATACTTGAACCCAGTTAACTTGTCCAACACCGTGACATCTGTGGTCAACCTTTTTAATCTCACTAGTTGCCCTTTAATGACATTATGCTTAACATACGTGGGATGCATAATGGAATAATGCAACAGACTATTACGGCCACATTTTTCCCAAATTATTCCCACATTTTCCCACAAATTATATTCTTTATTTTGTTTGAATACTTCTAGATCTAAAAAAAAACAAATGCTAGTAGTACTTGATGCAAAAGAAAAACTAAGAAAAGTAGTACTCTTGTTCATATTTGTCAATAAATGTAACCAGTTCCATATTTGTGCCCTTCTAAACAAACAAAAAAAAAATCATCAATACATCTAAAAATGTTTTCAAGTTTGAAAGTGAAATTTATTTACAAATGTGAGTGGCGGCTATGGGAGACAGGATGGCTCCAAATTATGCCAACTTGGCCATGGGTTACTGGGAAAAGTACAGTTGTGTACACCTACCATAAATGTAGATGTTCGAGTGTCTTCACTGTTGCAGTCATGACTGTAGGGTTCTCCCCTACTGGCAGGCAGTCCTCGGTCGGCCAGAATCCCAAAGTCTGGGTCCGGCGTTGGCTGCTCAGCCATGCTCCCTGACGTCAGAGCGCCAGGAGTACAAAGCTGACAGCCGACGCCATCTTCTCCAGTTTTTCTTGCCCCAGATGTCAGGAGTCCCAAAATGAGAAAGGTCCCATATCCTTTGCAAATACACCTCAGAAGAATGGTGAAAAAAGGAACCACACAAAAGTAAAAAATAAGAGGGGACAGGGAGGGAGGGAAACCCAGACTGCAACAGTGAAGACACTCGAACATCTACATTTATGGTAGGTGTACACAACTGTACTATGTTCATCGTGTTTCACTGTTGCAGTCATGACTGTAGGGTAGAATCCCAAAGCTGAAAGAAAGGGAGGAGATCATAAAGAAGAAGGGGTGGCTAAAAGGCCCTGCAAGACTGCAGAGGCAAAGCCTGCCCTAGACTTAGAGTAGAGAGGTAAACTGTAGTGCTTAGAAAAAGTATGCAATGAACTCCAAGTTGCAGCTTCCAAAATGTCTTTGGTAGGAACTCCCCTGAGGAAGGCCGCAGAAGTGGCAGCAGCTCTGGTGGAATGAGTCCGTATACTCCCTGGGATTTGCTTTCCATGGTGTGAATAACAAAATCTGATTCCATGAGCAATCCATTTAGAAATGGTCTGTTTTGAAATGGCTTTACCTTGGGAACTTGAAGCATAAGAAACAAACAATTGTTCTGATTTTCTGATGTCCTTGGTTCTGTCCAGGTAAAAACGTAGTTGTCTGTGTACATCCAAGGAATGTAAGATCCTTTCCCCTTTATTTTGAGGAGTGGGGAAAAAAGTTGGCAAGTGGATAGTTTGATTTAAGGCAACTTTGGAAACCACCTTAGGCATGAAGGTAGGATTAGTCCTCAAAGACACCCTGTCTTGATGAAAAATAATATAAGGTTCCAATAAGAGCTTGTAACTCTGAAACTCTTCTGGCAGAGGTTAGGGCTAACAGAATAGCTGTCTTCCAAGATAAAAACTTGATGTCAGAAGAGGCAGCAGGTTCAAAAGGAGGCAAGGTTAGTTTTTCCAAAACATAGTTGAGATCCCAAGCAGGAATGGGAGGAGATCTAGGAGGTCTTTAAGTTCTTAGCTCTTCTGAGAAACTGTCTCATGAGCTGGTGGGAAAAGATAGGAGGATCTGTATTATAATGAGCAGAAATAGCAGAGGCATGTATCTTAATGGAAGAGAAACAGAGACCCTTGTGTAAGAGATCTGTCAAGAAATGTAAAATGAAAGGAATGTTCGGAAGAAGAGGATCAGAATCCTGAGCCTGCATCCAGGAACAAAATCTTTTCCATTTTCTTGCATAAGATTTTCTAGTGCTAGGACGTCTGGCTTCTAAAATGACATCCATAACCTGCTTGAGTAGGAAAGAAGAAATCGAAGGCCCTGGATTAACCAGGCCGCCAGGCTAAGAGTTCTGACATGAGAGTGTAGAACCTGACCCTGATGTTGGGACAAAAGGTTCGGAGACCGAGGTAAAATCCAAGGGGGCTCCAGACATAGGTTTTTTAGAGTTGGGTACCAAAACTGTCGAGGCCAATTTGGGGCCAGCAAGATCATCATCTTGGGCTTGTCCTGTTTTATCTTTACTAATACCCATGGAAGAAGAGGAAGAGGTGGAAAAGCATATCCCGAGAGGTTCCTCCAATTGAATGATAGGGCATCCACTTTCCAAGCTTCTTTGTGGAAAGTCCTGGTGCAAAAATTCTGTAGTTGATGATTGAGATGGGATGCAAAGAGGTCTATGTGAGGACATCCCCAGACTGCTATCATCCTGAATATTTTGGTGTCCAGCATCCACTCGTGTGGATCCGAAAGGTTTCTGCTCAGAATGTCTGCCAGGAAGTTTTGCTTCCCTGGTAGAAACTGAGCTTGAAGGTCCGGATTGCAAGCTAGAGCTGTGTTCCATAGATCCATGGCTAGTCTTCAAAGGGGGTAGGAATGAGATCCCCCTTGCTTGTTTATGTACCACATAACTGTGGTGTTGTCTGTCCGTATTAATAGTTGTCCTGGTTGTAGAAGATTCCTGAAGGCCATTAGAGCTTTCTGAACGGCTAACATTTCCTTTAAATTGATATGCAGGTGCTTCTGATCCTTTGTCCAAAGGCCCTGCAGACAGTTTCCCTGAAAATGGGCTCCCCAAGCATAATCCGAGGCGTCCGTGGTTCGAATCTGAGTGGCAGGTGGCAGACAGAAGGGTATCCCTTTGTTTAGAGTACATGCCCTGGACCACCAAAGAAATTCCTTTTGAAGGCAAGGCAGGACGGAGATCAGTATGTCTAAACTGTGGCAATGCTGAGACCATACACTTTTTAGGTACCACTGTATTTTCCTCATGTGTAGTCTTGCATATGGTACGAGAAGGATGCAGGAGGCCATGTAACCCAAAGCCTGCAGGAATTTCCTTGCAGATAGCTGAGTTAACGTTGCCAAGGTCTTGAAAGTTGAAGCCAGCTGTAATTGTTTTTCGGTTGTCAGAAATGCCATCTGGGTTTTGGTGTTTAGAAGAGCACCCAGAAAAGTTATCTGTTGTGAGGGTGTCAAATTTTACTTTTTTATGTTTACAGAGAATCCCAGGAACTTGAGGAGGTTCTGTACAAATTCTAGATGCTGGAGTAAGACATCCTTGCTGTCTGCCTGAATTAGACAATCGTCCAGATAAGGGTAAATTTGAATTCCCTTGAGTCTGCAGTAAGCTACTACTGGAGCCAGGCATTTGGTGAAGACCCTGGGTGCAGTAGACAATCCAAAGGGCAGCGCAGAGAATTGAAAGTGCCTCGATCCGGCCTTGAACCTGAGGTATTTTCCGCGTTCCTGCCTGATGGGAATGTGTAAATATGCCTCCTTTAAATCCAAAGTCACCATCCATGCATCTTTGGACATCATTGGAAGTAGCTGCTGTAGAGTAATCATCTCGAATTTTGGAATCTCTTGAAAGGTGTTCAAGACTGACTGATCCAGAATGGGTCTCCATGAGTTTTGCTTCCTGGGGACTTGAAAAAGCCTTGAGTAAAAACCCTGTCCCATCTCTGAAAGTGGAACCGGTTCTATGGCTTTCATGGCCGAAAGAGCTTCCACCTGGTTTAAGGCCTCTGTCCATTGATGTTTTGGAAGGTCTGGCCATCCGCTTGGCCTTGGCAAGGTATGAAAATGGAATTTGTAACCTCTTAAAACCACATCCAGAACCCACTTGTCTTGGGTTATAGGAGTCCAATTTTGATAAAAAAAGAGAGAGTTTTCCTCCGAGAGGGGCTTCCAGGCAAGAAGTTCCTGCAGCCCAACAGAGGGAGTCATTGAGTTTGTTTCCTATGAGTTTGTGACCTGTCATCTCCTCCCCTGGGGTGGAAGCAGTCCACTGTCTTGGTCTATAAGAAGCTTGTGTTTGAGGCCTTCCTCTGGAGCGTCTATATCTACCCCTCTGAGGCCTGTCTGAAGTGGGAAAGGACCAATTTTTAGAAGGCCAATTCCTGCTAAATCTTGGTGGCTGTACTTGTAAAAAATCTTTAACTGTTTGCATGGATTTCGTCTTATCCTCCATCTTTTTAATCACCTCTTCAGCTTTTGATCCAAACAAAACATTATGCTGAACAGGAGCATCCAATAATTTAGCTTTTACTTGTTCTGGCAAATTTTGTTCCTTTAACCATGCATGCCTACTAATGACTGTGCCGGAGGCAGCAGCCATACAAGAAGCCTCCCAAGGCATCAAATCCACAGTGTAAACCATGCTTCCCAACTTGTTCAGTGGCATGCAATAAGTCATGTAATTCCTTATCATCTGCACAGGCAGAAATGGAAGTAAGCTTTTGTTTTAAAACAGACAAGAGAAATTGCCGGTATTTCAGCATATGAAACTGACAGTTTAAAGCCCTAATGGACAATGTAGCAGAAGTGTAAACTTTTTTGCCCCATCTTTCTAAAGATCTAGAATCCTTTTCAGGGGGAATGGGATTTTTGGCAGAAGCGGCCTTAACTCCCTTAGGACCCTGAGAAATGGTTTCAGGGTCAGCAGAAGGGTTCTTGTATAAAAACTGGTGGGAATCAGGAACCCTGTAATATCTATCAGGCTTAACAGGAGCAGGAGTAAAAGAGTCAGGGGTTAAGTTAGCCTCCGAAAAAGCATCATCCACAATATCCAAAACAGGAGGAATAGCCAGGGGTCTATGTTGGGGAAGAAGAAGAAAATCCCTTAGTCTTTTCTTAGATTCCGAATACTCCTGTCCTTCCCAGTGGAAATGTTCCCTCATTTCATGCAAAGTTTCCCCAAAAGAGAAATCCTCAGGGGGAGAAGCTGAAGAAATGGATTCCTCAGCATCAGAATCCTCATAAGGAGGGAAAGAATATTCCTGGTCAGAAGAAGAAGAAACTGAAGAAACAGAAGCCTGATCAGAGGAATCATAATAAACATCCTGCCTTGGCCTTTTATCTGGAGGGGGATGAGAACCCCTAATCATAGTAAGTAAATCCTCTGCCATCTTGAGTAACTGTTTCTGTGACTTGGGAGCCGGTTCAGAAGAGGCCTGTGTTGCAGTCTTTGATTTAGAAGGAGTCTTTGCCTTTGTCTTTGGCTTTGCCTTTATTATAAGCTGAGTAGGCCTGAAAACCCCTTTGGAAGCCGGTACCTGCACAGCGGCTCCGGACCCATCCGAAGGAGCATTGTCCAAAGGTCCTGCAATAGAAATATTTAAAGGCCTGGTTGGCTCCTCATGAGAGTCTGTTTCGGCCATCGGTTCTGAAATGGCCGACGACAGGGGCTGCAAAAGCGCCTCACTGACGACGGCCAAACCTGAAGCTGGCTCCGTTTGTGCGCTATCATGAGATTTGGACCTCGGAGGCCTGTCTTTATCCTTGTGACGTTTGTGAACTCCGGTAGCCGGAACCGTACCCGACGACATTTTCTTGTTAAAGCGCCTACTGAAGTAATGAAAAGTAAAATCGTACCTTTGTTTAACTGTACGTTGATTGAATCTAGCACAAAACCGACAACTAGCTACGTCGTGGTCAGGGCCTAAGCAAGGAATACAGTAAGAATGAAAATCCTTATGAGGTATTTGCTTCCCACATGAAATACAATTATTAACTTTTTCTGACATCGGACTGGAGCAAGAAAAAGTTTCCCCAATGGGGTACTTAGCTTTGAGTGGAGAAGAAAGTCTTCGGACTGAAGTTTATCAGAAAGAATAGTCAGGAGTCAGCCGACCGGCACTTGCGAACTGCTATCACCGCACGGCAAGAAAGACTGGGGAAGATGGCGTCGGCTGTCAGCTTTGTACTCCTGGCGCTCTGACGTCAGGGAGCATGGCTGAGCAGCCGACGCCGGACCCAGATTTTGGGATTCTGCCCGACCGAGGACTGCCTGCCAGCAGGGGAGAACCCTACAGTCATGACTGCAACAGTGAAACACGATGAACATCTAAAATTTTGACTGTGTTGGAAGGTAGTAAAAAAATTGGCTTATATTACAGATTTATTTATGATTTGTTTTTTGTTTGCATATCATCATTAAAGGACAACTAGTGAAACTAAAATGGTTAAACACAGATGTCATGGTGTAGGACAAGTTTGTAGATGAAATGCATGCAAGATTTGTACACAGGGGTTATCCATCAGAGGTAGTTGGGAAGATATTGATGGAAAATGAAACAATGAAAAGAAAGGATAACCGAGTAGTGCAGGATTGTGACTACGTCCATAACACTTATTCAGTGTGGACAGAAATGCCATAAAAGATATTATAAAAAAATAACTGGAGAATTTTGCAGACAGATGATAAGGTTAATTCAATGATCGGTTCATGCCCTTCTTTCATCAATAAAAAAAAAAAAGGAATTTTAAGCAGTTGTCAAAACACAGATGCTATTCCAAAGAAGTAAAAAATAAGGGTACTTTCAAATGTAATAATTTTAATTTCTGTAGATTTGTGGCAGAGGGTCCCTCTTTTGAGGTAATTTCAAGTGAAAAAACATAGCAGGCGCAAGGTAGGTTTAACTGTGAATCTACATTTGTTCTTGTACACCATTCTATATTGGTAAAACCAATAGGGAGTTAAGGAGAAGGAATGTATAAGCACTTACATGCTATAAAAAATAAAAATGTAGACCATGCACTTTATAAGCAACTTTGTGTGTCAACATTAAAAAGTTTTTCTTCTGTGTAAAAAAACAATGCACCCTAGTGATTTTAATGGAGACAGAGAGGGAGAATTAGAATATAAAGAATTTAAATGGCAGATTCTTTTTAATGCATATAATGCACCTGGGGTAAATGGTGGGGAAAACTATAAAGCAGTTTTACGTAGAAAAGCACTTTATGATAAATGCAATAAGTGAATATACTGTTTTAGTGTCTTTGTGTTAGTTTTTTTTTTGTTTTTGCATATTTTACTGGATAATTAGATATGGTAATTATTGCATGTATGTAATTGGTGGTTTAAAATTGGTTAATAGTATTTAAACCATGGAGACATTTTTTTTCTTTGTTCTGAAGAAGGCTAACCGTCGAAAGCGCTTAACCTTTGTGGAGTAAAAAGAATTTTCTACACTTGGTGGTTCTTCCAGTTTGCTGCATTTGGTGTGGTAGTTTTTGCTCAGTTTGTTGTTTCATGCTACATGGGAGACTTTCTTGAGCACAATTCTTTCTTTGTGTTACAAAAACTAAAACACGTTTCTTACCCACGAAGTCCGTTTTAAATGCCTGTTCACATTTGGTTTGTACAGTTGCCATTGGAAATAATTGTTTGTATTACTTTTTGTATTTTTTTTTTGCACTTTTCGGTACTTGATACCTTACACATGATATATTTTACACATTTCTTCTGCTTGTTGGTTTTGGTACTGTTCCATTCCACTGGAATTGTGATGTCACACGTTCATGAATATTAAAAAGATTTTATAACGAGGGGCTCCTCCATCCCAACCCTAAGCCGGCCTACTGTGACATCACCTGATTTTAATGTGAATGAATGCTTCTGTTATATAACGACTGTAGGCAGACTAATTGTTAACACAGCGCTCATCTATCTGACTTGTTAGATGGAATTTTACGCTCTTTGCCAGATCTGAAATAAAGCTTTTTGGGAACACGAAGACTCAAGAGTTTTTCTCATTGGCTTTGAACTGCCTGATTGACTAAGCTTTTATTGACTTATTGCTTGTGCGCAAAGATTTTTGCTTGAACATTTAGTGTAATTTTGATTTATGATATATTTTCTGCATTTCATTCTGAACATCCTGTACCGAACAGTAATGTTGTATTTTTAGTGAAGTAACATCCATACATTACTGCAAAGTTACTCTAACTGGGTTCAAGTATTTTCAGTTCTTTCTGCTTGATTTTTTACCGAGCTCTAGGGCCTTGGCTCCACTGAAAATCTTGATTTGGTGCTGGACTATACTAGTGTTGTGGTCAAGATGATGGAGTAATGAATTTCATCATTTCCTTAATTTAAATAGTAAAAATGGCACCCAGATCATTCAACATTAAATAAAAAACACAATACAATTAAACCCTTACCAAAATGTATTTTCTCCAGAAGGCATAAAGGGTTGAGACAAAGGCTGCAATGGGCACAGCAGTATCAGTGGAAGCACACCCTGAACTGAGGTGGTATCCACCAATGATGTTAACTCATGGGGGAATCTCAACCATGTGATACTGCTGCTCTATGTAGAGCAAGTAAAGCCTATAGAAAGTTTCTCCAGAGGACATGTCAACACTTGAATTCACCCTCATAAAGAAACCAGAAGAAAGGGCTGAGTTTTCATGCTGCTAGATGACTATCTACCTTTATGCAAGAATTGAGCAATATTTACTAGAGAATCTCTTTACCCAGCAACAAGCCTGCATAGATATTTACCATTAGAACAGAGTGACAAGATGCTTATGTAGAAATAAACAGGAACTTAAAGTGCATCTCATAATTACTTTATGGTCACTACATTCTTTGCTGCACTGATGTCACTGAAATGCTCAACATATTGTATGTTTACTGCTACGTATCTCCTATTAATGTGGGGGCACTCAGTATTTTTGTGGAAGTCACTACATTTAAAATTATCTACATGTTTTAGCCTACCAGTAGGTAACATCCCATAAGCTGGGAAGAGAAGGTAAGGTGCTCACGTCATAACTTCAGAAAAGGATGGTTGCAGTCTATGTACAGATGTTGGCAATTTTACATTTGGTACAATGGTAGGCAAAAACTTTTAGTTATGTACTTACCATAACTTTAGATGTTTGGGATCCATCTCGCCTACATTCAGTACTGATGGGCTCGGAGCCGATCCCTCGGCTCCGACTCGGCACGCTATGCTATAGAGCGAGGCCTCTTATTGGCTGAGCTATTTATCCCAAGATGCACCACCACTAATCCCCCAGATCTTGTTTGTCCGCATTCATGCACACATACACAACTTGTTTATATAACATTGCCAGATGTTTCAAGATGAAACAACAGGATTCGGACCTTCTGATATCCTCTGATCTCCAAGGAAGGGGGAAGGAGGGTGGGTTATTGGGAATGTAGGCGAGATGGATCCCAAACATCTAAAGTTATGGTAAGTACATAACTAAAAGATGTTATGTGATCTTATCTCGCCTACATTCAGTACTGATGGGACAGCGTCCCTAGCACCTAAATCCTGGGTGGCTCACTGGAAAACACTCCTGAGCACTGTGGAACCAAATGAAGCTCGTCCTCTAGATGCCACATCCAATTTGTAGTGAGAAATGAAAGTGTGCGGAGGACCACGTGTCATAGCACAAATGTCACTAATGGCAAGCTTAGAATGGAATGCTATTGAAGTAGCCATAGCTCTTGTAGAATGAGCTTTGACAGAGGTGGTAAGCTCTATACTAGAAGAAGAATAAGCTTGAGTAATACAGTCCCTGATCCATTTGGCAATAGTGACCTTTGTGACGGCTTTGCCCAATTTATTGTCTGAAAAGGATACAAACAACTGATCTGTTTTCCTTGTTTGTTTGGTCCTATCTAAATAAAAACGCAATTGCCTGTGGACATCTAATGTGTGGAATATGTATTCCGCTTTGTTAGAATACTTCGGAAAGAAGACTGGAAGTTCTAATGACTGTTGTAGGCAGAAACTGGAACAAACTTTAGGGACAAATGATGGATTTGGCCTGAGAGATACTCTATCTTTGTGAAAAACCAAGTACGGAGGTTTTACAGACAAAGCTTGCAGCTCTGAAACCCTTCTGGCAGAAGTAATCGCCACCAGAAAGGCAGTTTTCCACAATAGAAATTTTAAATCACATGTTGCTGCCAGTTCGAAGGGGGAGGAAGTTAAGGCACGTAACACCACATCGAGATCCCACGGAGGAGCAGGATGAGAAATCGGAGGTCTTAAAAGCGCAGCACCTTTCAAGAAGGTCTTACACAATCTGTTGCTCATTAAAGGTGGGTTTATAGATTCGTGAAAATTGGAAATAGCTGCCAATTGAACCTTGATGGTTGAGACTGAAGAGCCTTGATTGAAAAGGGAAGTTAGAAATTTCAGTACTTCTGATACGGGAATAGTGATGGGATCCAGACCCCGGAGTTGAGCCCAAATAGCAAATCTTTTCCACTTGCTAGAATACAATTTCTTTGTAGCAGACTTGTGGGCCGAGGATAAAATGTGTACAACTTCCGGATCCAAGGTATGATTCCTGACTATAGTCGGAAGAGGAGGAGCCAAGCCGTCAATTTTAAGGTGTGTAGGGACTGGTGGAATAGTCCCGACTGATGAACCAATAGGTCTGGGATCTGATCCAGGAACCATGGACCTTCCAGTGCATATTTCCAAAGATAGGGGAACCATACCTGACGAGGCCAGTAAGGAGCAACTAAGATCATTTTGATCCCCAAGAGAGACGCCTTTTGGATCACCCTGGGAAGGAGAGGAACTGGAGGAAAAGCATATAGCAAGCCGGTGGGCCACGGACGGGCTAGTGCGTCCATAGGGCTCTTCCCTGGAGCCGGGGTGAGGGAGAAGAACTTTTTGCACTTCGCATTCAGCGGAGTCGCGAAGAGGTCGCAACACGGAACTCCCCATTAACTGTAATGTTCAGAGACCACTCGTGTGGAGAGAAGATAGTTCTGCTCAGTCTGTCGGCTATCACATTGGACTTGCTCGGGATATGAGTCGCCACTAGAAAGCGTTTGGTCGACACTGCCCATTCCCAAACTCTCATGGCCTCTCTGCAAAGGGGGTAGGATCTGGTCCCTCCCTGTTTGTTCAGGTACCAGACAACTGACATGTTGTCGGAGTGAATGGCAATTACGCCCTGAGGGAGGTAATCGTGAAGGGCTTGAAGGGACAGAAGCACCGCCCTCATTTCTAGGATGTTGATATGAAGTAGGGTCTCTTCCGAATGCCATTTGCCTTGGACTGACCTGCCCAGGGAATGCCCCCCCCACCCCATCTGGGAGGCGTAGTCAAAGTGGCCACAGGAGGAGGTGGAATAAAGGGCGCCCCTGATCCAGATTGAGGGCACCAGCCACCAGCGAAGGTCCCGTTTGCAGGTTTCCGTGATCCATATGAGGTGACTGAGAGGGAGATCCTGAAAGGACCACTGAGTTGAAAGAAGCCACTGGAGAATTCTCATGTGCAACCTTGCTAGGGGAACTAGAAGAACCGTGGCGGACATGGATCCCAATAGCTGCAGGACCATTCTGGCTGGGGCTTTGGATCTGGGAAGTAAGGCTCGAACTTGAGCCTGTATGGTTTGTATCCTGTCTGTAGGTAGATAGACCCGCATTCGGTTTGAGTCTATCTCTACTCCGATGAATCTTATGCTGAGATGGCAGCAACACAGACTTTGGCCAACTGAAGGTGATTCCAAGGGAATTGCCCAGTGATATCGTGGCTTGTAGGCTCCGCAATAGTAGATGCTTGGAGGTGGCAGTTAGGAGCCAGTCGCCTAGATACGGAAACACCTGGAATCCTAGACTTCTCAGGTGAGCAGTCACGACCGCCAAACATTTGGTGAACACCCTGGGGGCTGTGGTGAGACCAAAGGGCAGCTGCTGAACTGAAAATGACTGCCTCCTAGGCTGAAGCGCAGATGTCTCCTGGACGCTTGATGTACCATGATATGGTAATAAGCGTCCTTGAGATCTATGGAGCACATCCAAACACCTTTCTCCAGCAGTGGGAGAATGGATTGTAGGGTGACCATTCGGAACTTGGACTTTTTGACTGAACGGTTTAGAATGCTGAGATCCAAAATGGGCCTCAAGTCCCCGGTCTTTTTTGGCACCAAAAAGAATCTTGAGTAAGTCCCTAATCCGATCTGGTCTGCGGGGACCGGTTGGATGACTCCTTTTTGCAGCAGCTTTGAAACTTCTGAGGCTGCAGTTTCCCGTTGACTGGGTGGCGGGTCCGGGATTTTTTTGGACTGAGGTGGAGAGTGAGAAAAAGGGATGGCATAACCTCCGGCGATAATTTGAAGCACCCATCGGTCCTGAGTGATACCTTCCCAGGCTTTTAGGTGCTTCGAAAAACGACCCCCGACTGGCTCCGGAGCTGCACAGTCGGATAATCCCTCAGGGACTGTGAAAGGCTGAAGAGCCACGAAAGGACTCGCGGTCTCCAGTGTTGCGAGGGCCTCTGCCGCCTCTGGGACGGCGTCTTCCAGAAGAATTTCCCCCTCCCCTGCCTCTAGAAGGGGGATCGTCCTGCTGTGAGGGGTAAGACTTCTGAGATCTACGGAACCACATTTTCCCTCCTCTTTTAGCCTTGGGGTAAGGCCGAAAGGGAGTGGAAAATCATGCCTCTGACAGTCAAAGTCTTACCTTCTTGCTCGCCGGGTCAGTGTGTCCTTTACCTTGGGTCCAAACAAAGAGGACCCATCAAAGGCGTCGGCAAAGGAAGACTTAAAGGCCTCCGCAAAATGACACAGGCGGAGCCAGGCTTGTCTCCGTAGAGCAATGCCTGTACCCGCCGCTTTACTCGCCCTTTCGGCCGCATAAGAAATGAGCCTCATGGACGAGTTTGATATGGACGACGGCGTAGCCAGCTGAGAGCCAACCGTCTGGGCCAGCTGCTCAGGCAGGTTACCCAAGAGGGTATCTGACAGTTCTTTAATCAGATCCCTCTGAAATCTGGTAAAGTGCGTGAGATAGTTCAGGGACCTTAAAGTAAAGGCCGCTGAACTTAGGGTGCGCTTACCGTACCGATCCATACTCCTAGACTCCTTATTAGGAGGATGGACGGACGTCGAAGCCTCTGCTACATCTTTCTGGGTAGCAGATGCCACCACCAAGGCATCTACAGCCACACCTTTCGTCAAAAACTCCTTTTCCGGGGGTGCTGACAGGAACTTATTAGGACAAGCAGGCACCGGTTCCACAGAGTCTGGGTGTTCCCACGCCCTTCGACAGATCAAATCCAGGAGCTCGTCGAAGGGCGGAGACACCCAGGAGGCGGAGGGCTGAGCCCCGAAGGCCTTAAGGAACACAGACTCATCAGCAGAAGGGGGTTTGGATTGCCAGCCGCCTCGTTGTTTAAGGGCTTCCAGGATGTCTGCAAAGGAGACATCATCTGAGGATGACTTAGGGGACCCCTCTGCATCATCAAGATCAGTGTCTGATGTGAGAGACTCATCATGGGAGTCAACGTGCTTCCTCTTGCACGATCTTTTCCTGGGGGGTTCCTCCGAAGAAGCTTCAGAGGGACCTCCAGGAGGGGGGGAACCCCCAGTGGGGGTAACCTCAGGCCCCGGGGCTCCGCTGTCTAAGGACAGGGGGACTGCCAAAGACCCAGTCTCAGTATGCAGGGAAGGAGCTGGGGAGACCGTGGAGGTAGCCAAAGAAGATTTGGCTAACACACTCCTCATGGCCCTGAAGGCAGGACCACCAGAATCCTGGGAAGGTCCCACCTCCGTGGCCACAACGGTAGACGGCACCCCCACAGCCGACGCACCGAGAGGAAGGCTTGGGGCCGACAGAAGAAGTCCGTGTACCGAACTCCGACTCAAGAGCCGGAGTAAGGGTCGGGCCCGACCCGAAAACCTCCATCGGCTCCACCAGCACCGGCTACAACGGTGCCGAGGCTGTTGGAGGAGGAACCATAATAGCAGGGTGGACCATCGGCTCCGAAGCCGAATGGGCTGGAGCCGAAACTAACTTTTGAAACACCGGAGACTGGAAAAGTCTTAGGAGCACCCTGTCGATGTCCGAATCAGACATCTTGGAGGATCTAGATGACACCGATCGGGTCCGAACCGACTTCTCCATCGGCTCCATAGGACTAGGGGACCGGTTCCGAATGGATTCGACTACTATCGGTTCCGAGGGAGACCTCAAAACAATTTCCCTCGGTGCCGAGGAGGACTTCTGCGCCCGAGGGAAGAGTCTGAGCCGGAACCCTCATCGGCTCCAAAATCAGTGGAGCCGATGAAGGTGACCCGCCTCTCGATGCCCCAGTCCTCGGCTTTGAAACCAGAGGGGTCGAGACTGGAGGCATCGAGGCAGACTATTCGCCTCGGCTCCAAGTCCGTGGAGCCGATGGAGAAGCCTGCCTAGGTTTTTTGGCAGTCGGTTCCGACAGACTGGTCGGAGCCGACGCTTTTTTCTTCTTCGTAGGAGAGGAAGAGGAAGATAAGGCCTCCTCGAAGGAGGGCTTAATCAGTCCTTTTAATATTAATTTATTCTTCCTCTCCTGGAGGACTCTAGAAGAAAAGGCGTGACACACGCTACAGGACTCCTGTAGGTGCTTGGCGCCTAAACAATAAACGCACGAGGAGTGGTCGTCCGTTATGGACATTTTGTAACCACACCTCGCGCACTTTTTAAACCCAGAGGGTCTATGTCCATGCTGACTACCACTAAGAAACAAGTTAAAGTAGCTGTTTGAAGATTTTACCACAAAGAAAGTGAAACTAAGTTTTTTTTTTTTTTTTTTTTTTTTTTAAAGACAAAACACAATGTCAGAAAAAAAAAATACACAAATCAGTACAACAACAATAGCTGTTAAAACAGCTTTTGGGTTCAAAATAGCAAAATTTCTGACAGGAAACTTTGAATAAAACAGTACTTAGCCCAGCCAAGTTTGAGACCACGTCCTAGCTTGTAAGCGGCAAACGAGATCTAGGGGATTAGTGGTGGTGCATCCTGGGATAAGACATAGCTCAGCCAATAAGAGGCCTCGCTTTATAGCATAGCGTGCAGAGTCGGAGCCGAGGGATCGGCTCCGAACCCATCAGTACTGAATGTAGGCGAGATAGGATCACATAACATCTACAGTTGTGTACACTTACCATAAATGTAGATGTTCGAGTGTATTCACTGTTGTAGTCATTACATTTGGGTAATCTGCTGGCAGGTTGCCCTCAGTCAGCCCGAATTCCAAAGTCTTGGGTCCTGCATTGGTTGCAGTCTCCTCTTCCATGACGTCAGGTCGTCAGGGGTATAAAACAAGCAGCCAACGCCATTTTCTTTAGTTTTTCTTGCCCCAGATGTCAGATGCCCCTAAAAAAGGTAGCAAAAAAAAAAAATATATATATATATATATATATATATATATATATATATATATATATATATATATATATATATAAAAATATGGATTCACTTTATAACCTCGAAATGCTGAAATATCAATTTCAGTATCTCGAGACTATAAAACCAATCCACAAAACACCGACAAACAAAACCTAAACCACATAACCGAAAACACCGCACACACAACACTAAACATACAACAAAACACCCACATCACAACATAAACAAAAAAACAACACACATACACAACTCACACACACATAACCCCCACCCCCCCTACTTATATATACTAACTCCGAGATCGCACAAACACAACACAAAAGCTCACTCACACACGCACATTCTCCAATCCCTCACACACACTCTAACTCCCACTCAAAACCCTTACAAAACACTCACTTACCTGACATAACACCTACATCCAAACACGGCACTGCGCACCAACAAAACCCAAACCCGGACATTATATAGCGCAACTTCATAACCACGAATTCGACATTTTTGACATACGTCAAATTTGCGATTATGAACGTTCGCTATTTTGAACATTCGACTTTAGAGCTTCGAGATACTGAAATTCGACATTTCAGTATTTCGATGTTATAAAGTGAACCTATATACATATATATATATATATATATATATATATATATAGATACACACACACACACACACACACACACACACACACACACACACACACACATCAATGCAAACTTTTCCTTCATCTACAAGCAAATACACCACATAGGTTATAGAAGATAGAGAAGGAAAGATAAACTCCAGAATGACAGGGGGATGGCGGGCGGGTAACCTGGACTGCAACAGTGAATACACTCCAACATCTACATTTATGGTAAGTGTACACAACTGTACTATGTTCTTCGTGTTTCACTGTTGCAGTCATTACATTTGGGTAGAATCCCAAAGCTATGGTTGGGAGGCTGGAGCTAAACAGCATTAGGTGTGGCTATAAGGCCCTGCAGAACTGCAGTGGCAAGTCTGCCCTGGACTTAGAGTAGAGAGGCAAATGATAATGCTTTGTAAAGGTGTGAACAGAACTCCATGAAGCAGCCTCTAAAATGTCTTTGGTTGGTACTCCTCTGAGAAAGGCTGTTGAAGTAGCTGCAGCTCTGGTGGAATGAGACCGAATGCCCTTGGGCACAGGTTTATCATGGTGTAAGTAGCAGAAACGAATGCAGTGGCTTATCCACTTTGAAATAGTCTGCTTTGAAATAGCATTTCCTTCTGATCCTGCAGCATATGTCACTAGTAATTGCTCAGTTTTTCTTAGAGATTTAGTCCTGCTCAAGTAGAATCTTAGCTGTCTGTGTACGTCCAAGGAATGCAGAATTATCTGCCACTTGTTCTGCGGATTTTGATAAAAGGTTGGCAGATGAATAGTTTAGTTAAGAGCCACACTGGAAACCACCTTAGGCATAAATGTTGGATTTGCCCTCAGAGATACCCTGTCTGGGTAAAATAAGATAAAAGGCTCCACAGCCATGAGAGCCTGTAGCTCTGAGATTCTTCTTGACAAAGTAATTGCTAGAAGCAGAGCTGTTTTCCATGATAAAAACTTTATATCAGCAGTAGCAGCTGGTTCAAATGGAGGCAGGGTGAGCTTTTCCAACACATAACTGAGGTCCCATGCAGGTATTGGTGATCTTCTAGGAGGCCTTAAATTTTTGGCTCCTCTAAGATACTGCTTTAGTAAAGGATGAGAAAAGACTGGTGGCTCTGTATTGTAATGAGCCAAAATGGCAGAGGCATGGATTTTAATTGATGAGAAAGATAGGCCTTTGTTAAGCATCTCAGTCAAGTATTGTAATATCTGAAGAATATTTGGTTCTGCTGTATCAGTTCCTTGTGTTTGATTCCAAGCACAGAATCTCTTCCATTTATCAGCATAAGATTTTCTAGTACTAGGCCTTCTGGCTTCCAAAATGACATCCATCACAGCTTTACTGAGAGGTGTTGTTTGTATAACTACATGATCAGCCATGCTGCCAGGTTCAGTGTCTGGAGTTGATTGTTTTTCCAACTGAAGGATAGGGCGTCCACTTTCCATGCTTGTCTGTAACAAGTCCTTGCGCAGAATCTTTTCAATTGATAATTTTGAAGGGAGGCAACTAGATCTATGTCTGAGCTCCCCCATTTCTTTATCATCATGCTGAAGACTTGTAGATCTAGTTTCCACTCATGAGGATCCATAATGTTTCTACTTAGTCTGCCAGAGTATTTTGCTTTCTTGGCAGGAATTGAGCTTGAAGATGTAGTTGGTAAATCAAAGCTGTGTCCCACAGTGCCATGGCTAATCTGCAAAGGGGGTATGAGTGCGTGCCCCCTTGCTTGTTTATATACCACATGACCGTGGTGTTGTCCAACTTTATCAGTAATTGTCCTGGATGAAGTAAGTCCTTGAAGGCAGTCAGGACATTTTGAACAGCTAGCATCTCTTTCTGGTTGATATATAGATGCATTTGTTTTGGGGTCCATATGCCCTGAATGCATCTTCCCGCCATGTGGGCCCCCCAGGCATAATCTAATGCATCTGCTGTTAAGGTTTGGTTGGCAAGGGGTAGAGTGAAGGCCCGTCCCATGTTTTGGTGACATGCCTTTGCCTGCCACAGAAACTCCTGTTGTAGGCAGGGAATGAGAGGAACCATTGTTTCTAGACTGTGACAATGCTGACTCCATAAACTTTTTAGGTACCATTGAAGTTTCCTCATATGCAGTCTTGCATATGGAATCAGTAAGATGCAGGATGCCATGAAGCCCAAAACCTGCAGAATTTGTCTTGCAGATAACTGGGTTTTTGTTGTCATCAGTTTGAATTAAGTAGTCAGTTGCCTTTGCTTGTCTGGCGTGAGGTAAGCCATCTGGGCAGTTGTATTCAAGCTTGCACCCAGGAATGTTATCTTTTGAGAGGGTACCAGTTGTGATTTATTTTCGTTTATTGTGTACCCTAGGCATGTCAGAAGCCTTTTCACAAACGCCAGGTGTTGAAGAAGAATGTCCTTGTTCTCTGCTTGAATGAGACAGTCGCCCAAGTAAGGATATATTTGAATACTTCTTTGTCTGAAAAATGCAATTACTGGTGCCAAGCACTTTGTAAAAACCCTGGGCGCAGTAGATAAGCCAAAGGGCAGTGCAGAGAATTGGTAATGCATTAAGCCAGCCTTGAATCTGAGGTATCTTCTGCACGACTGCCTAACTGGGACATGCAGGCATGCCTCTTTTAGGTCTAATGTCACCAGCCAAGCATTCTTGCCCAGCATGGGCAGAAGCTGCTGCAAAGTCAGCATTTTGAATTTTGGAATGTCCAGGCATGTGTTCAAAATCGATAAATCTAGTATTGGCCGCCAGGCCTTGTCCTTTCTGGGTACCAAGAACAGTCGAGTAAAAACCTTGTCCTTTTTCCTGTTCTGGTACTGGCTGAATGGCCCCCATATCCATGAGGAACGTAACGTTTTTGAGCCTCTGCCCATTGATTTTTTTTGGCAGATCTGGCCAACCTTTTGCCATTGGCAGAGTATGGAAATGGAATCTGTATCCCTGTGATACTACGTTTAGCAGCCACTTGCCCTGGGATATTAACTGCCAATTTTGAGCAAAGAGAGTTAATTTTCCCCCTAAGGGTGCTGCCAAAAGATAAGTGCTTGGTGAAGGCAGGGGGAAAGTCACTGGGACTGCTTTCTGTACGTTTGCGCTTTATCTCCTCCAGATTTGGAGGTAGAAGTGCCCCATTGCTTTGACCTGTATGAATCTTGTGCCTGGTATCTGGAAAGTACAGTTGTGTACACTTACCATAAATGTAGATGTTCGAATGTATTCACTGTTGCAGTCATTACATTTGGGTAATCCTGCTGGCAGTTTGCCCTCAGTCGGCTTGAATTCCAAAGTCTTGGGTCCTGGGTCGGTTGCTGTCGCCCCTTCCCTGACGTCAGGTCGTCAGGGGTATAAAAGATGCAGCCAACGCTATTTTCTTTAGTTTTTCTTGCCCCAGATGTCAGGTGCCCCCAAAAGGATTGGCTAGAAATATATATAAAACATACATGCACCAAAATAAACTTTACCTTCATCTACAAGCAAATACACCACATAGGTTGTATAGATCACAGAAGTAAAGATAAGTTCCAACAGATATAAGGGGGATGGCGGGTGGGTAACCTGGACTGCAACAGTGAATACACTCTAACATCTACATTTATGGTAAGTGTACACAACTGTACTATGTTCTTCGTGTTTCATTGTTGCAGTCATTACATTTGGGTAGAGTCCCAAAGCTATGTTTGGGGGGCTGGAGCTAAACAACATTACTAGCGGCTATGAGGCCCTGCAGAACTGCAGTGGCAAAGCCTGCTCTGGATTTAGAGCAAAGTGGCAGACTGTAATGCTTTGTAAAGGTGTGCACTGAACTCCAAGTAGCGGCCTCTAAAATGTCTTTGGTTGGTACTCCCCTGAGAAAGGCTGCAGAAGTGGCTGCAGCTCTGGATGAATGTGGCCTAATGCCCTTAGGCACTGGCTTGCCATGCTGAGAGTAGCAGAAACGAATGCAGTGACCTATCCACTTTGAAATAGTCTGCTTGGAGATGGCCTTTCCTTGTGATCCTGCAGCATATGCCACTAGTAATTGTTCTGTCGTTCTGAAAACAGTTAGTTATGTACTCACCATAACGATCGATGTATGTGGTCCATCTCGCCTACATTCATTACTGGTGGGTTCGGAGCAGACAATTGGCTCCGACTCGGCCGACTATTTTCAAGCACGAAGTCTCTAATTGGCTGGGCTAACTGGTATCCCAGGATGCAACTCTCCCAACCCCCCAGATCTTGTTTGCATAAATCGCAACCACTCCAAACACATCAACCTTACTAAGAGGATTACCATCCCCAGGAAGGGAAAAAATAAACAGATTCTGAAGGGTCTCAAAACAACTATCCTCCAAATCCTTCAGGCAGGGGGCAGGTGGGAGGGTACGTAAGAATGTAGGTGAGATGGACCACATACATCGATCGTTATGGTGAATACATAACTAACTGATGTTATGTGGTTCTATCTCGCCTACATTCATTACTGATGGGACAGCGTCCTTAGCTCCCCTAACCCGGGAGGCTCTTAGGAAAACACTCCTGAGAACCGTGGAACCAAAGGAAGCCCGGCCTCTAGATGCCACATCCAGTATGTAATGAGAGATAAAGGTATGATGAGAAGCCCATGTGGCCGCAGCACAGATGTCGTCTAAGGAAAGCCTGGCATGATATGCTACTGAAGTCAAGACCGCCCTAGCTGAATGAGCCTTGACTGAAAATGGTAAGTTTCTGCCTGCTGAAGAGTAAGCAAAGGTAATGCAATCCTTAATCCACCTGGAAATAGTGCACTTGGAAACAGAGGTACCCCACCCTGTTCTCCGAAAAAGAGACAAACAATTGATCGGATTTTCTTGACTGTTTAGTCCTGTGTAAATAGAATCTTAGTTGTCTATGCACATCCAATTGATGAAATTTGTACTCCGCCTTGTTGGAGAAGTTGGGAAAAAACACAGGTAACTCAATGGATTGGTGGAGATTAAAAGTAGATGATACCTTGGGGAGAAAGGACAGGTTAAGTCTCAAGGAGACCCTGTCCTTATGGAATATTAAATACGGGGCCTAATGGACAATGCTTGGAGTTCAGATACTCTTTTGGCCGAGGTGATGGCCACCAAAAAGGCTGTTTTCCAGGAAAAGAATTTTAATTCGCAAGTGGCAGCCGGCTCAAAGGGAGGAGAAGTGATGGCTTGCAATACTAGATTTAAATCCCATGGCATGACGGGTGCTGACACAGGAGGACGTAGTAGCCAGGCTCCTTTTAAAAAAGCTTTGCAAAGTTTATGACCCATCAGAGCAGGCTCATGAAATACGTGGAAATCAGAAATGGCCGCCAGCTGTACTTTAATGGTGGAGGGAGCAGAGCCTTGTCGGAAGAGCATAGCTAAAAAATCTAGGACCGCTGGTATCGGGGCTGTGAAGGGGCCTAGGCCTTGTGACTGAGCCCAGATGGAGAACCTCTTCCACTTGCTATAGTAAATTCTTCTGGTGGAAGATTTATGTGACGACGAAAGGATATGGACCACCTCAGGCGATAATGAATGTAGTCTAATTATTGATGGAAGTGGAGCAGCCAGGCTGTCAACCTGAGGGACTGTAGGGAGGGGTGGAACTGTCCCGACATACGAGTCAAAAGGTCTGGTACTGGATCCAGAGTCCAAGGACCGTCCACTGTATATCGCTGAAGGAAGGGTAACCAAACCTGGTGCGGCCAGTGTGGAGCAGTAAGAATCATCTTGTTTCCCAAACAAATGGCTTTCTGAATCACTCTTGGTAACAGAGGAAACGGAGGAAAAGCATAGAGCAGACAGGAAGGCCAACCATGGACTAGAGAGTCCCTGGGTGATTCCCCCTGTGGGGGGATCAAACTGAAGTAGTTGCTGGATTTGGTGTTGAGGGGACTGGCAAAGAGATCGCAGCAAGGCTGACCCCACCTGCCGAAGATCCGAGTCACAACTCGGCGGTTCAGGGACCACTCATAAGGCATCAGAATAGCTCTGCTTAGCGTGTCTGCTATCATGTTGGATTTTCCCGGAATGTGTGTTGCCACTAGGAACCGTTGGGAAGACACTGCCCAATTCCACACTCTCATGGCCTCTCTGCAGAGTGGGTAAGACTTGGTTCCCCCTTGTTTGTTCAGGTACCAAACAACTGACATGCTGTCCGTGTGAACAGCAATCGTTCCCCGTGGAAGAGAGCTCTGAAGTGCTTGCAGCGCTAACAGCACTGCTCTCATCTCTAGGACATTGATGTGTAAGTGTACCTCGTAATCCTGCCAAGTGCCTTGGACCGTTCTGCCCAGATAATGCCCCCCCATCTGGGAGGTGTCCGTGGTCACTGTGGCAGCCGGAGAAAGGGGAATTAGATTCCTGCCCTTGTTCAGGTTGGAATGACATAGCCACCAACGGAGATCCTGCTTGCAATGCTCTGTGAGAGGAATCGGGTGAGAGAGGGGTAAATTTTTGATAGGACCACTGGACTGAAAGGAGCCACTGAAGGATCCGCATGTGAAGCCTGGCTAAGGGTATTAGCATGACGGTCGCCGCCATGGAACCCAATAACTGAAGAACTAACCTGGCTGGGACATTCTTCTGGGGCAATAGAGCCTGGACCTGAGATTGCAACACAGTTATTCTTTCTTGAGGTAGAAAAACCCTCATTAGAACAGAGTTTAATTCTGCGCCTATAACGACAACAAGCTGTGAGGGCAGCAATGCAGATTTTTCCCAGTTTATTGTAATCACTAACTTCTGACAAAGTTTTATGGTAGCCTCCCTGGCTTGGATGAGGAGATGCCTGGTGGGGGCAGTAAGGAGCCAATCGTCCAGGTAAGGAAACACAAGGAATCCTAGACGTCTCAGGTGAGCTGTTACCACTGCCAAGCATTTGGTAAACACCCTGGGGGCTGTGGTGAGACCAAATGGCAGGGCTCGAAACTGGAAATGACTGGCTCCCAGCTGGAAGCGTAAATGAATCCTGGATGCCTTGTTTATCTTGATGTGATAATAGGCATCCTTGAGGTCGATGGAGCACATCCATATTCCTTCTTCCAACAATGGGAAGATGGATTGAAGAGTGACCATTCGGAATTTGGATTTCAGGACGTAGCGATTTAATCGGCTGAGATCCAAGATGGGCCTCAGGTCCCCTGTTTTTTTCGGCACCAAAAATAGTCTTGAGTAAGTTCCTGATCCGATCTGGTCTAGGGGAACTGGTTGGATGACTCCTTTTTTTTAGTAGCTTTGATATTTCTAGCGTTACTTGATCCCTTTGACTGGGTGGAATGTCCGGGATTTTTTTGATTAAGGGAGGGGGTGAAACAAAGGGAATGGTATAACCTCCGGTGATTATTTGAAGCACCCATCAATCCTGAGTGATGCTCTCCCAAGTTTAAAGATGCTTCAAAAAACGACCCCCGACTGGATCCGGAGCAGCACAGTCGGGCAACCCCTCAGGGATGCTGATAGGAAGATCCGCGAAAGGAGTTGCAGTCTCCCAATGCGGGGGCTTCCTCTACCCCTAGGACGGCGTCTTCCAGAATAATTTCCCCCACCTCTGCTTTTGGAGGGGGGCTCACCTTGAGTGACTGGGAAAGGCTTTTGTGATTTTTTTGAACCACATCTTCCCTCCTCTCTGAGCCTTGGGATAAGGCCTAGAGGGAAGAGAAAAACGGGCCCCTACGGCAGATAAAGTCTTACCCTCCTGTTCACATCTGGTGAGAGTCTCTTTCACTTCGGGTCCAAAAAGAGAGGACCCATCAAAGGGGGCGTCCGTGAAGTAAGACTTGAAGGCCTCCGCGAAGTTACATAGGCGCATCCAGGCTCGTCTCCTCAGAGCAAGGCCTGAGCTAGCTGCCCTGCTCGCCTCTTCAGCTGCATAGGATATGAGCCTCATGGACGAGTTAGCTATGGAACCAAGGGTAGACAACTGGGCGTTAACAGTCTGTGCTAGCACCTCAGGCATGTTACCCGTCAAGGTATCTCCCAACTCTTTGAGGAGATCCCGCTGGAGCCGAGCAAATTGGCAAATGTAATTCAGGGACCGTAGTGTAAAGGTCGCTGAAGACAGGGTGCGCTTCCCATAACGATCCATACTCTTGGACTCCTTGTTAGGAGGATGGACTGAGGAAGAAGCCTCGGCAACTCCCTGCTGAATGGCTGATGCCACCACCATGGCATCTACAGGGACCCCTTTTGTCAAAAACTTTTTCCCCGGGGGAGCAGACAAGAACTTGATAGGACGACTGGGCACAGGTTCCACGGAATCAGGATGTTCCCACACCCTTCGACAGATCAGGTCTAATAATTCAAAGGGTGGAGACACACAGGAGGCGGAAGGTTGAGCTCCGAAGGCCTTGAGGAATACAGACTCCTCCTCCGAGGGGGGCTTGGACGACCAGTCGCCTCTCTGCCTCAAAATCTCCAGTATATCGGAGAAGGAAACGTCATCAGGGGACGACTTAGGGGACCCCTCTGCATCCTCGAGGTCGGAATCCGAGGTGATGGACTCGTCTTGGGAGTCTATGTGCTTCCCCTTGCACTACTACTTCCTGGGAGGCTCCTCTGGCACAGACTCGGAGGGGCCCTCAGAAAGTTGAGGACCGCTCACGGGGGTGTCCTCAGGCCTTCGAGCTCCGCTGTCCACTGATAGGGGGGTGTCAGAGGCTCTAGCCAGAGTGTATGGGGACGGAGTGGTCGATCCAAGTGATGTCACTGATGACCTGGCCAGTGCTGTCCTCATGGCCTCGAAGGCAGGACCCCCCAAGTCAGAGGACTGACCCGTCTCCGAGGCCATGACCGGAGTCGGGTTCCCCCGAGCAGAAGCGCAGAGAGGGAGACTTGGGGCCGACAGAAGTCTCGATGTATCCCCCTCGGGCCCGACCGAAGAAACCTGAGTGCCGAAACCAGATGAAGAAATCTAAATGGTTGGAGCCGACGACGGTTCCGATACACCCATCAGGGGTACAGGAGCCGGCGTAAGGACATCACTCGTTGCTGAACACTCCGGCTCCGATGACACAATGCTCGGAGGAGGAATCATCGGTACCGGAGCAGTGTAAAAGGGGAGGAGGCTTTAGATAGAAGAAGGGGAGGCAAGAATACCCTGCAAGACAGCAGAGGCAAAGCCTGCCCTGGACTTAGAAAACAAGGGGAGATTGTAGTGCTTGGAAAAAGTATGCACAGAACTCCAAGTGGCAGCTTCCAAGATATCCTTGGTAGGGACTCCTCTGAGGAAAGCTGTAGAAGTGGCAGCTGCTCTAGTAGAGTGACTTCTAATGGTACCTGGAAACTGTTTCTCATGATGAGTGTAACAAAATCTGATTCCATAAGCAATCCATTTGGAAATAGTTTGTTTAGAAATAGGTTTTCCAAGAGAACTGGAGGCAAAGGAAACAAACAATTGGTTAGACTTTCTGAAATCTTTAGTCTTGTCCAGGTAAAATCGTAACTGTCTGTGCACATCTAATGAATGCAAAATCCTTTCCCCTTTATTTTGAGGATGTGGAAAGAAAGTAGGAAGGTGAATTGTCTGATTTAAAGCCACTTTCGAAATCACCTTAGGCATGAAAGTAGGATTGGTCCTCAAGGATACTCTGTCCTGATGGAAAATAAGGTATGGTTCCACAGCCATGAGAGCTTGCAACTCTGAGACCCTTCTGGCAGAGGTCAATGCTAACAAAAGAACAGTCTTTCAGGATAGAAACTTAATATCTGAAGATGCAGCTGGCTCAAAAGGAGGCAAAGTAAGTTTTTCTAAAACATAATTAAGATCCCAGGCAGGGACAGGAGGGGTCCTTGGAGGCCGCAAATTTTTAGCCCCTCTCAAGAACTGCTTCACCAAAGGATGAGAAAAAACAGGAGGATCAGAACTGAAATGCGCAGAGATAGCAAAAGCATGAATCTTAATGGAAGAAAAGGAAAGTCCTTTAGATAAAAGTTCCGAAAGGTAAAGCAAAATAGAAGAGAGATCAGGTACCTGAGGATCAGAGCCTCGGTCCTGCATCCAAATAGAAAACCTCTTCCATTTAGAGGCATAGGATTTCCTAGTGCTAGGCCGTCTAGCTTCCAAAAGAACATCCAAAACTTGTTTGGGAAGACTAGAGGGAATCAAATTCCTTTGAAGAGCCAAGCTGCCAGGCAAAGGGTCTTGAGATTGGAATGTAGTAACTGACCCTGATGCTGGGACAGAAGTGAAGGGTTCAGTGGGAGAATCCAAGAAGGCCCCGAGAACAGGAGCTTTAAAGTTGGATACCAAAACTGTCTAGGCCAATTTGGAGCAATCAAGATGAGGAACTTGGGCTTGTCCTGTTTTATTTTCAGTAATACCCGAGGTAGTAAGAGGAAGAGGAGGGAAGGCATATGCTGAAAGGCTTCTCCAGCTGAAGGACAGGGCATCCACTCTCCAAGCTGTTTTGTGGAAGGACCTGGTGCAAAAGCGAGGCAGCTGATGATTGAGATGGGATGCAAACAGATCTATCTGGGGACATCCCCAAACTGCAGTAATCCTGTTGAACAAGTTGGTGTCTAGCATCCATTCGTGAGGATCTGAAATGTTTCTGCTCAGGCTGTCTGCTAAGAGATTCTGTTTCCCTGGAATGAATTGAGCCTGGAGATGTAGATTCAAATTTAGAGCTGTGTCCCATAAACCCATAGCTAGTCTGCAAAGGGGTATGAATGAGAACCCCTGCTTGTTGATGTACCACATGACCGTGGTGTTGTCTGCTAATTAGCAGAGGGCCTGGTTGTAAAAGGTTCTTGAAGGCTAGAAGGGCTTTTGAACTGCCAACATTTCCTTCAGATTGATGTGCCAGTGAAGATGGTCCTTTGTCCAGGTTCCCTGCTGGCAATTGTCTAGAAAGTGTGCTCCCAAGCATAATCCGAGGCCCGTGGTTAGGATTTGAGTAGGTTGAGGAAGACGAAAAGGTTTTCCTTCGCTTGAAGTGCATGCCCTGGACCACCAGAGGAACTCCTTCTGAAGGCAGGGGATCAGAGGAATCAGAATATCCAGATCGTGGTAATGCTGTGACCATACACTTTTCAGATACCATTGAAGCTTTCTCATATGAAGCCTTGCGTTTGGAATCAACAGAATGCAGGAAGCCATGTAGCCCAGAGCCTGCAGGAATTTCCTTGCAGTGAGCTGAGATAGAGTTGCCAAGGTGTTGAAAGTAGAAGCCAGCTGAGTTTGTTTTTCTGGAGTGAGGAAGGCCCTTTGTAAGGTTGTATTTAAGAGGGCTCCCAAGAATACCATTTGTTGAGAAGGGATCAAATGTGACTTTTTTATGTTCACTGAGAATCCCAGTAGGAGAAGAAGACGTTGAACAAAGTCCAGATGTTGAAGCAGAAGATCTTTGCTGTCTGCCTGAATAAGGCAGTCGTCCAAATAGGGGTAAATCTGGATCCCCTGAAGTCTGCAGTAAGCCACTACTGGTGCCAGGCACTTGGTGAAGACTCTGGGCGCAGTAGATAAACCAAAGGGCAGAACAGAGAATTGAAAGCGCCTCGAACCTGCCTTGAACCTGAGGAATTTCCTGCGTTCTTGTCTGATGGGAATATGTAAATAGGCTTCCTTTAAGTCCAATGTCACCATCCAGGCGTCCTGAGAGAGCACTGGAATTAGCTGTTGCAGAGTAAGCATCGTGAACTTTGGAATTTCCAAAAAGGTGTTTAACACAGAAAGGTCCAGAATAGGTCTCCAAGAGTTTTGTTTTCTGGGAACCAGAAAAAGTCTTGAATAAAACCCTTTTCCCATTTCCGAGAATGGAACAGGCTCTATGGCTCTCATGGCCAGAAGAGCATCCACTTGAGTTAAGGCCTCTGACCATTGAAGTTTTGGCAGATCTGGCCAACCGTGAGTCCTTGGCAAAGTGTGAAAGTGGAATTTGTAACCTTTTAAAATCAAGTCCAATACCCATCTGTCCTGGGTAATATGAGTCCAATTTCTGTAAAAAAGAGACAGTTTTCCTCCGAGAGGCGCCCAGGTGAAGGGGTCCTGAAGCCCAACCGAGAGAGTCATTGAGTTTGCTTTCTTTGAGATTGGGATCTGTCTTCTCCCTTCTAGGTGAAGAAGCAGTCCATTGTCTAGATCTGTAAGAGGCCTGGCCTTGACCACGACCTCTGAGCCTATATCTTCCCCTTTGAGGCCTGTCAGACGTGGAAAGGACCAATTTTAGAGGGCCAATTCCTGGAAAATCTAGGAGGCTGAACTTGCAAGAAATCTTTTACAGTCTGCATAGACTTTGCCTTTTCTTCCATCTTTTTAATAACTTCCTCAGCCTTAGATCCAAAAAGAACATCTTGTTGAACAGGGCATCTAATAACTTAGCCTTAACCTGTTCAGGCAAACTTTGTTCACGAAGCCAAGCATGTCTCCTAATAACAGTACCAGAGGCAGCAGCCCTGCAAGAAGCATCCAAAGCATCAAAACCACAATGTAAGCTATGCTTGTTAACCTGTTCAGTAGCATGCAAAACATCCTGAAGTTCCTTATCCTCTGCACAAGCAGGAAGGGAAGCAAGCTTTTGCTTTAAAACAGACAAAAGAAATTGCTGATATTTAAACATATGAAACTGGCAATTTAAAGCCCTTACAGACAGGGTAGCAGAAGTATATACCTTTTTTCCCCACCTGTCTAAAGCACGAGAATCCTTCTCAGAGGGAATAGGATTTTTAGAAGTAGCAACCTTAGCAGCCTTAGAACCCTGAGAAATAGTTTCAGGATCCGCAAAAGGGTTTTTAAATAAAAATAAATGAGAGTCAGGAACCCTATAAAATCTATCAGGCTTAGAAGGAGCATGAGGCATGGAATCAGGATTCAAATTAGCCTCAGAAAAAGCATCATCTACAATGTCCAAAACAGGAGGGATAGCTAAAGGCCTATGCTGAGGAAGAAGAAGAAATTCTCTAAGCCTCTTCTTGGAAGCAGAATATTCCTGTCCTTCCCAATGAAAATGTTCCCTCATCTCATGCAAGGTTTCCCCAAAAGAAAAATCCTCAGGCGGAGAGGCCGAGGGTAGAGTCCTCAGCATCCGAATCCTCATAAGGGGGAAAGGAATAGTCCTGATCTGAGGAAGAAACAGAAGATACAGAAGCCTGGTCAGAGGAATCCAGAGTAACATCCTGTCGAGGCCTTTTCTCAGGAGAGGGGTGAGAACCCCTTATCATTGTAAGCAAATCTTCAGCCATCCTCAATAATTGCTTTTGTGTCTTGGGAGTAGATTCAGAAGCAGCTTGAGCTGGAACTTTAGACTTAACAGGAGTCTTTGTCTTTGCCTTTGAAATAGTGATGTGAGTAGGCCTGAAAACCCCCTCAGAAGCCGGTACCTGCACAGCGGTTCCGGACCCATCTGAAGGAGCGACGTCCGAAGGTCCTGCAGCAGTTAAAATAGTGGGCCTTGATGGCTCCCCATGGGAGTCCGTGACGCCATCGGTTCAGAAGTGGCGGACGACAGGCTGCAAAGCGCCACTGACGACAGCCGAACCGACGCTGGCTCCAGCTGCAACGAGTCCTGTTTGGACCTCGGAGGCCTGTCTTTGTCTTTGCGCTTTTGGACTCCGGTAGTGTCCGGCGACATTCTATAATTGAAGCGCCTGCCAAAATAATTTAAAGCCCAATCGCATCTGCGCTTGATAGTACGAGAGTTGAACCTGGCACAGAACCGACAACAAGAAACGCCGTGGTCAGGGCCTAAGCAAGGTAGACAGTAAGAGTGGAAATCTTTATGAGGTATTTGTTTCCCACACGCTATACAATTATTAACTTTTTCTGACATCGGAGGAACAAGAAAAAGATTCCCCAACGGGGTACTTAGCTTTGAGAAGAGAAGTAAGAACTTTGGACCGACAACAACCAAATACGCTGTTCGAAAATCGCCAACCAACGACTTGCGAGCTGCTTTCCATCGCACGGCAAGAAAGACTGGAGAAGATGGCGTCGGCTGAGGGCTATGTACCAAAGCGTACTGACGTCAGGGTACTAGCTTATACAGCCGACGCCGGACCCAGACTTTGGGATTCTGGCTGACCTCGGGCTGCCTGCCGGCAGGAGCACCCTACAGTTATGACTGCAACAGTGAAACACGAAGAACATCTGAAGGAATGGCAGAAAAGTACAGTTTTGTACCTACCATAAATGTAGATGTCCGATAGGTATGCATCTGCAGTCCTAACATATGGGTTGTCCTGCCTCAGGCAGCCCCTCGGTCGGCCGGATTCCAAAGTCTGGGTCTGGCCTCGGCTGATGTCGCACTTCACCCGACATCATAGCTGCTTGGGTATAAAGGCATCAGCCGACGCCATTTTCCTCAGTGTTTCTTGCCCCAGATGCCAGGTGCCCTCTAGGAAGGCTAAATTTGGATAAATGCATATAATTCCAAACAGTAGAGAGCAAAATATATATACATATATACATACAAACAAATACACCATAATAGATTCCCCCAGCTAGCTAAAAGAGGGGTAAGTACCCTAGGAATACCACAGAGGGGAAGGAGGGTGGGTAATCCTGACTGCAGATGCATACCTATCGGACATCTACATTTATGGTAGGTACAAAACTGTACTATGTCCTTCAAGGATGCATCTGCAGTCCTAACATATGGGTAGAATACCATAGCCAAACTGGGGGAGGAGGCACTAAGATAATGATGGTGTAGTTAAGATCCCTTGCAAAACAGCAGTTGCAAAACCTGCTCGGGATCTGGAGTATAAAGGAAGATTATAATGCTTGGCAAATGTATGCACGGAGTTCCAAGTAGCAGCTTCTAAAATGTCTTTGGTAGCCACTCCTCGTAGGAAAGCTGTAGTGGTGGCTGTAGCTCTTGTGGAGTGAGGTCTGATATTTTCAGGAGTTGTCTTTCCATGAAAAGAGTAGCAAAATTGAATGCAATTTCCTATCCATTTTGAGATCGTCTGTTTTGAAATTGCTTTTCCTTGCATTCCTGTTGCATATGCTACCAGAAGCTGGTCAGTTTTTCTATTGGTCTTAGTTCTGTCCAGATAGTAGTGTAATTGTCTGTGCACATCCAAGGTATGTAGTAGTCTTTCCCCCCTGTTCTGTGGGTTGGGGAAGAATGTAGGTAAATGAATCGCTTGGTTCAATGATACTCTGGAGACCACTTTTGGCATAAAGGAAGGGTTAAGTTCTCAGAGACACTCTATCCTGATGGAAGATAAGAAAGGGCTGTACTGCCATTAATGCCTGTAACTCAGATACTCTTCTTGCTGAAGTGATTGCTAGCAGGAAAGCAGTTTTCCAAGATAAAAAACTGTAAATCTGCTTTTGCTGCTGGTTCAAAAGGGGGAAGTGTTAACTTTTCCAGCACAAAGTTGAGATCCCATGTAGGCAAAGGTGGTTTCCTTGGAGGCTTTACATTTTTATTCCTCTCAAGAACTGCCTGAGTAGAGGATGAGAGAAGACAGGATGATCCATGTTGTATTCTGCTGAAATTGCTGATGCATGAATCTTAATGGAGGAGTAGGACAGGCCATTGTGGAACAGTTCTGCTAAGTATTCCAGGATGTGTGCTATGTTTGCCAATGAGACATTTTCTCCCTTTGCTGCACTCCAAATGAGGTATCTTTTCCACTTGGCTGAATAAGTTTTCCTTGTGGAGGGTCTGCGTGCCTCCAGGATAATGTCCTTAACCCTCTGAGATAATTCTGGTTTATTTTGTTTTATGCAATATTCCAAGCAGCTAGCTGCAGTGTTTTCAAGTTTGGCTGTAGGATCTTGTAGTTGTTCTGTGTTAGAAGTAAGGGACATAGAGGTAGAGGCCATGCGTGTGTCCGAGACATGCTTCTCAGTAGTGGGCACCAATGTTGCCTCGGCCAGTCTGGAGCTATCAGGATTACCCTTGGCTGATCCTCTTTGATCTTCAGTAGGAAATTGTACATCAAAGGAAGAGGTGGGAATGCATATGCTGTCAGGTTTTTCCAGCTGAAGGAAAGGGAGTCCACCCTCCAAGCAAGTGGGTGGTATGCTGTTGTGCAGAATTTCTTCAATTGGTGGTTGTGTGGGGAGGCGAATAGGTCTATCTCTGGTAGTCCCCATTTCTTTGTTATGGCTTTGAAGATATCTGGATGCAGCATCCATTCGTGAGCATCCGTGGTAGTTCTGCTTAAGGTGTCTGCTAGTGAATTTTCTTTTCCTGGTACAAATCTCGCCTGTAGTTGAATGTTGAGATTCAGGGCCACATTCCACAAGTCCATTGCCATCCGGCATAGAGGATATGAGTGTGTGCCTCCCTGTTTGTTGATGTACCACATGACTGTGGTATTGTCTGTCCTTATCAGCAGGTGACCTTGTTGAAGGAGTGGTCTGAATGCCTGGATTGCATGTTTCACTGCCAGCATCTCCTTTAGATTTATGTGTAGATTCAGCTGGTCTTGGGTCCATAGGCCTTGTATACACTTGTCCACCATGTGTGCTCCCCAGCCTAGGTCTGAGGCGTCCGTGGTGATGATCTGGGTTGGATGAGGTTTGTGGAAAGGCAATCCTCTGTTCAACTGACAGGCCTGAGCCCACCACATGAATTCTTGCTTCAGGCATGGAATTATTGGAATCTGGGCTTCTAGACTGTGCTTGTGTTGAGACCATACATTCCTTAGGTACCATTGCAACTTTCTCATATGCAGCCTGGCATGCGGAATCAATATTATGCAGGATGCCATGTAACCCAGGGCTTGCAGGACTTTCCTTGCAGTAAGCTGAGTTTGTGTTGTTAATGTCATGAAATAGACTGGTAGTTGCTTTTGTTTTTCTTCTGTGAGAAAAGCCATCTGAGTTGATGTATCCAGTTCTGCACCCAAAAATGTTATCCTTTGGGATGGGTACTAGTCTTGACTTTTGCATGTTGACTGTGTACCCCAAGGCTTGCAACAGTTGTATGACATTTTCCAAATCTTTTGTTAATTTTGCCTTGTTGTCTGCTTGTATTAGGCAGTCGTCCAGGTATGGGTAAATTTGAATTCCCTGAAGCCTGCAATGAGCAATTACTGATGCCAGGCATTTCGTGAATACTCTGGGCGCAGTAGATAAGCCAAAGGGCAATGCTGAGAATTGATAATGCTCTGATCCTGCAAGAAATCTGAGGTGTCTTCTGCAATCTGGTCGTATAGGGACGTGCAGGTATGCCTCCTTGAGATCTAGAGTCACCAGCCAAGACTCCTTGCCCAGCATGGGAAGAAGTTGCTGGAGGGTCAGCATTTTGAATTTTGGAACAATGACGAATGTGTTCAGTGCGGACAAGTCGAGAATAGGTCTCCATTGATTTTCTTTTCTTGGTACAAGGAAAAGCCTGGAGTAAAATCCTTGGCCTTGTTCCATAGGCGGTACCTTTTCTATAGCTCTCATCCTTAGTAAGTTGCTGATTTGTCTTAGAGCCTCTGTTTTTTGGCTTGGTGGTAGGTTTGGCATTCCTCTCTTTTTTGGTAGAGTGTGGAAGTGAAACCTGTAGCCCTTGTCTATTGTTTGTAAAGTCCATTTGTCTCCTGTAATGAAATGCCAGTTTTCGGAAAATAAAGCTAGCTTTCCACCCAAGGGTGCTCCCAGTTGTTCCCTGGTAGGCGGAACCAGAGCCAAGTCATTGTGTCTGTCCTGTGGAAGTGGTTGTAGTTGAATCTGTGGCAGCACTTCTCTGGTTGGTAGGTTGCCACTGACGTCCCCTGTAGGCACCTCTAGATTGACCTCTGCCTCTTGGGCGTCTATTTCTGCCTCTCTGTGCTCTGGAGGTGTCTGGAAAGGACCAATTCTTCGAAGGCCAATTTCTGCTAAACCTCGGAGGTTGGACCTGTAAGAAATCCTTGACTGTTTGGACAGATTTTGCTTTTTCTTCCACCTTCTTTAGAACCTCCTGTGCAGGGGAGCCAAACAAACTTTGTTTCTCCATAGGAGCATCTACGAGTTTTGACTTAAAATGGTCTGGTAAGGATTGTTCTTTTAACCAGGCATGCCTTCTAATCACTGTTCCAGTCATAGCTAATCTAAAGGAGGCCTCCAGTGCATCATAGCCACATTTTAAGAAATGGTTACTGACCTGCTGAGAGTTATGTACCAAATCCTGAAGGGACTTGCGGTCTATAGGTTCAGGAGAGGACAGTTTTTTATTTAGCTGGTCTAACAAAAATTCCTGGTACTGAATCATGTGAAATTGACAGTTTAAGGCCCTGGCCAAAAGAGTAGCATAAGTATAAACCTTTTTACCCCATCTCTCTAATGCTCTAGATTCTCTTTCAGAGGGAAGAGGGTTTTTGGCAGAGGCAGCTGCCACGCCTTTAGGGCCCTGTGAAATGGTTTCAGGGTCTGCAACAGGAGCATTATACAAATGGTAGTGTGTGTCCGGGACCCTGTAATATCTGTCAGGCTTGGCAGGGGCCGGAGGAAGAGAATCAGGGGCAGTACAGGCATCATTATATGCATCATCAACAACTGTTAGTACTGGAGGAATGGCTAAAGGCTTATGCTGTGGTAAGTGTAAAAAAGTCCTTAGCCTTTTCCTTGAATCTGAAAAATCCTGGCCCTGCCATTGGAAGTGTTCCCTCATAGCATGTAGGGTTTCCCCAAAAGAAAATTCTTCAGGAGGAGAAGCAGAAGGAATGGAGTCTTCTGCATCAGAATCCTCATAAGGAGAATATGGGCCTTCCCGAGGGTCTGAAATATCTGAGTCATCCGAGGAATAGTCTGTAGAGACAGGTTCCGGGGGTTCAGTCCTAGGCCTCTTATCTGGAGGGGGTTGAGAGGCCCAGTCTGGGTGAGGTTGGGATCCCCTGATCAAAGAAATGAGATCCTCAGCCAGGCTGAGTATTTGGGAACTAGAGGTAGGCCTGTGTGAGGGAGTTTTAGCAGGTAAGGCCTTAGAAGATTTAGCTGCTTTAGCCCTGGAAAAAGCCTTGATAGACATAGAAGCAGGGGGTCTAGCAGCCCCACGTGCAGGGGTAGATATGTCTAAAGGTATAGTGTCTGACAAATCCTGGGTGCCTGCTTCTGTAGCAGTAATTTCAGTAGCAGATTCAGCCATGCTCTGTGAGGCCTCGGCTATCGGAGGCATGCTTTCGGCCGAAGGAAGAACCGAGGACTCGGTTTCAGCCGAAACAGAGACACTCGCGGTTGACCTAACCGTGGTTTCAGCCGAAACCGCGGACCGCGAGTGTCAGTCCTTTTCCTTGCGCTTTTTAGCTAATTGTGTAGTCAGAGTCTCCGACGGCATTTTGTATGCAAAAGCGGGGCCAAAAAACTCCTCTGCAAACTCCGACCGACGTCTAAGCGTCCGTCAGTTGAAGGAAGCACAGGCTAGACAAGCTGATATGTTGTGGTCTGGGCCTAAGCAAGGAAGGCAGTAAGAGTGGAAATCCTTATGAGGTATTTGTTTCCCACAAGTTAAACAATTATTTACTTTGTCTGGCATCGGCTGAGGCAAGAAAGAGTCCCCAACGGGGTACTTAGCTTTTTAGAAGTCTTCGGTAGTAGGAATCTCTGGATCTGACCGACTGGCACTTGCGAACAGCTTCTGCTTCGGGCACCGCGCGGCAAGAAAGACTGAGGAAAATGGCGTCGGCTGATGCCTTTATACCCAAGCAGCTATGACGTCGGGTGAAGTGCGACATCAGCCGAGGCCAGACCCAGACTTTGGAATCCGACCGAGGGGCTGCCTGAGGCAGGACAACCCATATGTTAGGACTGCAGATGCATCCTTGAAGGACATCTGCAAGATTCTTGCAAGTGTTTAGTGCCAAGGCAATAAACGCAGATGGCATGCCCATCTGTAATCGCCATTTTGTAGGCACACTTTGAGCATTTTTTTAAACCCAGAGGGTTTATGCTCTTTCTGCTCTTTAGACATGTCCAGCAAAACAAACACTCAACAACCACAACAGGAAGGAGGGATACACTAAGGAAGTCTAACTTAAACGCTCCTAGAAACACTGACAAAACAATGAAGGAGAGGGCTAGATCCATCTAACTTAAAACGGGCCTAGCCCGCCAAATGCAAGGGAAACTACTCACACTCTCCACAAACTGCCACAGGCCAAACAGACACAACACAACGTAGCTATGAAAATAGCTTTTGTTTCACAGAAAAAATATAAAATTTCACAAGGTTTTCTAGTCAAAAAAAAAAAAAAAAAAAGTACTTAGCCACAGCCAAGCTCGAGACCACGTCCTGACTCAACAAGCGGCAAACGAGATCTGGGGGTTTGGGAGAGTTGCATCAAGGATACCAGTTAGCCCAGCCAATTAGAGACTTTGTGCTTGAAAATAGTCGGCGCCGATTGTTGGCACCGAACCCATCAGTAATGAATGTAGGTGAGATAGGACCACATAACATCTTTAGTTTTGTCCAAATAGAATCTAAGTTGTCTCTGTACGCCCAAAGAATGCAGAATTTTCTCACCCTTGTTCTGTGGATTTGGATAAAAAGTTGGCAAATGAATAGTTTGGTTAAGGGCTACACTAGACACCACCTTAGGCATAAATGTAGGGTTTGTCCTCAGAGAGACCCTGTGTGGATAAGAAATGATAAAAGGTTCCACAGCCATGAGAGCCTGCAGCTCTGACACTCGTCTTGCAGAAGTTATTGCTAGGAGCAGAGCTGTTTTCCAAGATAAAAACTTTATATCTGCAGTAGCAGCTGGCTCAAAAGGAGGTAGGGTGAGTTTTTCCAAGACATAATTGAGGTCCCATGCAGGCATTGGCGATCTCCTTGGAAGTCTTAAATTTTTGGCTCCTCTGAGGTATTGCCTTAATAAAGAATGAGAAAAGAGTGGTGGCTCTGTATTGTAATGAGCCGAAATGGCACAGGCATGAATTTTAATTGATGAAAAAGATAGGCCTTTGTCCAGCATTTCAGTTATGTATTGCAAAATCTGAGGAATATTTGGTACAGCTGTGTCAGTTCCTTGAGCTTGGTTCCAAGCACAAAATCTCTTCCATTTTCCAGCATAGGATTTTCTAGTACTAGGCCTTCTGGCTTCCAAAATGACATCCATCACAGCTTTACTGAGAGGTGTGCTTTGTATGGCTACATTATCCGCCATGCTGCCAGGTTTAGAGTCCTGAGTTGGCTGTGCAGAATCTGATTGTTTTGTTGGGACAGTAGATGAGGTATTTGAAATAAGGTCCAGGCTGGACATTGAGACAAGTTCCTTAAGATCGGATACCAGTACTGGCGGGGCTAGTCTGGGGCAATCAGAATCATTTTTGGTTTCTCCCGTCCCACCTTTACGAGTACGTTGGGGAGGAGAGGAAGTGGGGGAAAAGGCATATACCGATAGGTTTTTCCATTTGAAAGATAAAGGGTCCACTTTCCATGCTTGTCTGTGATAAGTCCTTGTGCAGAATCTTTTTAGCTGACAGTTGTGACGGGAGGCAAATAAAATCTATGTCCGGGCGTCCCCATTTCTATGCTATCATGCTGAAGACTTGTGGATCCAGGTGCCACTCGTGGGGATCCATGAGGTTTCTGCTTAGTTCGTCTGCCAGAGTATTGTTCTTTCCTGGCAGGAATTGTGCCTGCAGATGAACTTGGTAAGTCAATGCTGTGTCCCATAAAGCCATGGCTAGTCTGCAAAGGGGGTAAGAATGCGTGCCCCCTTGCATGTTTATGTACCACATGACCGTAGTATTGTCTGTCTTTATCAATAGTTGTCCCGGATGAATTAAGTCCTTGAAGGCTATCAGGGCATTTTGAACAGCTAGCATCTCTTTTTGATTGATATGTAGATGCATTTGATTTGTGGACCAGGTGCCCTGAATGCCTTTTCCTGCCATGTGGGCCCCCCCCAGGCATAATCTGATGCATCCATTGTTAGGTTCTGCCTGGCTGGGGGTAGTGAGAATGGCTGTTCCTTGTTTTGTTGACAAGCCTTTGCCCACCATCGAAACTCCTGTTGCAGGCAGGGAATGAGAGTAATCATTGTTTCCAGCCTGTGGCAATGTTGTGTCCAGACACTTTTTAGGTACCACTGAAGTTTCCTCATATGCAGTCTTGCATATGGAATTCGTAGGATGCAGGATGCCATGAAGCCCACTGCCTGCAGAATTTTTCTTGCAGATAACTGGGCCTTTGTTGCCATTTCCTTGAAATAGATAGTCAGTTGCCTTTGTTTGTCTGGCGTGAGATAAGCTATCTGGGCAGTTGTATTTAAGCTTGCACCCAGGAATATTATCTCTTGAGAGGGTACTAGTTTTGATTTCTTTTCGTTGACTGTGTACCCTAGGCGTGTTAAAAGTTTTTTCACAAACGCCTGATGCTGTAGTAGAATGTCCTTCTTCTCTGCTTGAATGAGGCAGTCATCCAAGTAAGGATATATTTGTATTCCTCTTTGTCTGCAGAAAGCAATTACTGGTGCCAGGCACTTTGTGAAGACCCTGGGCGCAGTAGATAAGCCAAAGGGCAGTGCAGAGAATTGGTAATGCTTTGAACCAGCCTTGAATCTGAGGTATCTTTTGCATGATTGTCTGATTGGGACATGCAGGTATGCCTCTTTTAGGTCTAAAGTGATGAGCTGCAAGGTCAACATCTTGAATTTTGGTATATCCAGGAAAGTGTTTAGAATAGATAGGTCCAGTATTGGTCACCATGGTTTGTCCTTTCTGGGTACCAAGAACAGTCTTGAGTAAAATCCTTGTCCTTGCTCTTGCTGTGGCACTTGTTGAATAGCCCCCATGCCCATGAGGGATGAGACTTGTTTTTGAGCCTCCGCCCATTGATTTTTTGGCAGGTCTGGCCAACCGTTTGCCCTTGGCAGGGTATGGAAGTGAAACTTGTAGCCTTGTGACACTGTCTAGAACCAATATGTCCTGGGTTATAATGTGCCAATTTTGAGAAAAAAGTGCTATTTTTCCACCTAAGGGTGCTGCCAGTAAATAAGTGTTTGGTGCAGGCAGGGGGGAAGTCATTGGGTTGTGATTTGTCTTCTCAACTTTTGGAGGTAGAAGCACCCCATTGCTTAGACCTGTACGAACCTTGCGGCTGGGATCTACCTCTAGGGCGTCTGGATCTGCCCCTTTGAGGTCTTCTGACACTGGAAAGGACCAATTCTTTGTAGGCCAGTGTCTGCTAAACCTAGGTGGCTATACATGTAAAAAATCTTTGACAGTTTGCATAGATTTAGCTTTGTCCTCCATTTTCTTTAACACTTCTTTTACCTTAACAGCAAACAAGGCATCATGCTGTAATGATGCATCTAATAATTTAGCTTTGACATGCTCATGCAGATTTTGTTCCTTTAACCATGCATGCCCTCCTAATTACAGAACCCGTAACAGCGGCCCTGCAGGAGGCCTCCAGAGAATCAAAACCGCATTGCAAAGTATGCTTTCCAACTTGTTCAGCTGCATGCAATAAATCCTGCATTTCTTTGTTTTCTGCACATTCAGAATTTACCAACATTTTCTGTTTAAGCAGTGTCATGACATATTGCTGATATTTAAGCATATGAAACTGGCAGTTTAAGGCCCTTATAGCCAAGGTAGCAGATGTGTAAACCTTTTTTCCCCATATATCCAGTGCCCTAGAATCTCTGTCAGAGGGGGTAGGTTTTTTTGGAGTGGAAGCCTTAACCCCTTTGGGACCCTGAGAAATAGCTTCTGGGTCTGCAGCAGGGTTTTGAAAAGGAATTTATGAGAGTCAGGAACCCTGTAGTATCTGTCAGGCTTAACAGGAGTTGGAGGTAAGGAGTCAGGGGTCAGACTAGACTCTGAAAACACATCATCTACAATGTCTAACACAGGTGGAATACCAAGAGGCCTGTGTTGAGGTCGTAGAAGGAAGTCCCCTGAGTCTCTTCTTAGAGTTTGAAAAATCTTGGCTCTCCCAGTGGAAATGCTCCCTCATGGTATGCAAGGTTTCCCCCAAAAGAATAGTCCTCAGGAGAAGAAGCTGAAGGAATAGATTCTTCAGCATCAGAATCCTCATAGGGGGAATAGAATATTCCTGATCAGAAGAGGAATCAGAGGAAATGGAAACCTGATATGAAGATTCATAGTCTGTCTCTTGCCTAGGCCTCATATCAGGAGGGAGATGGGAACCACTGATCAAGGTAATTAAGTCTTCGGCCATTTTGAGCATCTGTTTTTTGGGCATGGAGGCCTGTCCATGTGGCTGGTGAACTTGTTTCTTTGTCTTTAAAGGTGCTTTAGTCTTTGCCTTTGAAGCTGAAGTCGGTTTAATGTATAATTGTTTAGGTCTGAAAACACCCTCAGAAGCCGATGCCTGCTCAGTGGCTCTGGACCCATCTGAGGGAATAGTCTCCGAGGCTCCAATACCTTGAGATTCCAGTGGCCTGAACGACTCCACGTGAGGTAGCGGCCTGCGACTCTGAAGTAGCGGGCGTCAGGGGCTACGAAAGCACCTCACTGAGAACCGGCGACTGGCTTAGGAGAAGCTTCGTCGTCGGTTTTGGACCTTGGTTGCCTGTCTTTCTTTCTCTTTGCGCTTTTTGTGAACTCCGATATTCGGATGGCTATCCGACGGCATTGTATAATTAAATCTGCTCCCAAAATAGCTTAGTGCAAAATCGTACCAACGCTTAATAGTGCGTTGGTTAAATCTAGCACAAAACCGACAACTTGAAACGTCGTGGTCAGGGCCTAGGCAAGGAATACAGTAAGAATGAAAGTCCTTATGAGGTATTTGCTTCCCACAAGAAATACAATTATTAACTTTTTCTGACATCAGTCTGGAGCAAGAAAAAAGTTCCCCCAACGGGGTACTTAGCTTTTAATGAAGACGTCGGATCTGAAACTCGAACACGAAAATCTCAGGAGTTGGCCGACCGGCACTTGCAAACTGCTTCTGCTTCGGGCACCGCGCGCCAAGAAAGACTGAAGAAAATGGCGTCGGCTGCATCTTTTATACCCCCGACGACCTGACATCAGGGAAGGGGCGACAGCAACCGACGCACAAACCAAGACTTTGGAATTCAGGCCGACTGAGGGCAACCTGCCAGCAGGATTACCCAAATGTAATGACTGCAACAGTGAAACACGAAGAACATCCCTTAGGGCATCTGGATTTGCCCTTTGAGCTCTGTCTGACACAGGAAAGGACCAATTTTTGTAGGCCAGTGTCTACTGAATCTTGGTGGCTGCATTTAGCTTTGTCTTCCATTTTCTTTAAAACCTCTTCTGCCCTAATACCAAACACAGTATCATGGTGTAAAGGTGCATCTAGTAATTTAGCTTTAACATGATCAGGCAAATTTTGTTCCTTTAGACAGGCATGCCTCCTAATCACAGATCCAGTAACTGCGGCCCTGCAGGAGGCCTCTAAAGAATCAAAACCACATTGCAAAGTATGTATTCCAACCTGTTCAGCTGCATGCAATAATTCCTGCAATTCCTTATTTTCTGCACATTCAGAAATCATCATCATTTTCTGTTTCAGCAATCCCATAACATGTTGTTGATACTTGAGCATATGAAACTGGCAGTTTAAGGTCCTAAATGCCAAGGTTGCAGATGTATAAACCTTTTTTCCCCATCTATCCAGTGCCCGTGAATCTGTCAGAGGGGGTAGGATTTTTTGCTGTTGAGGCCTTAACTCCCTTTGGACCCTGCAAAATAGTTTCAGGATCAGCAGCCAGGTTTCTAAATAAAAAATTGTGAGAGTGAGGGGACCCTGTAATATCTGTCAGGCTTGCTGGGACCCAGAGGTAAGAAGTCAGGGGTCAAGCTTGACTCCGAAAACACATCATCCACAATGTGTAAAACAGGGGGTATGGCTAAAGGCCTGTGCTGAGGGAGAAGGAAATCCCTGAGCCTCTTTTTTGATTCTGAGAAATCTTGACTCTCCCAGTGAAAATGCTCCCTCAAAGTATGCAAGGTTTCTCCAAATGAATAATCCTCAGGAGGTGATGCAGATGGTATAGACTCCTCTGCATCAGAATCCTCATAGGGGGGTAAAGATAATTCCTGATCAGAAGAGGAATCAGAAGAAACAGAAACCTGATCTGAAGATTCATAATCAGTGTCTTGCCTAGGCCTCTTATCTGGAGGGGGATGGGAAATCCTGATCAAGGAAATAAGGTCTTCAGCCATTTTGATCATCTGTTTTTTAGGCATAGAGGCCTGTGCACGTGGCTCACGCGTCCGTTTTTTTAGTTTTAGAAGTTGCTTTTGTCTTTGGTTTTGCAGCTGTCGTCGGTTTGATATAAAAATGTTGAGGCCTGAATACACCCTCAGAAGCAGGTGCCTGCTCAGCGGCTCCAGACCCATCCAAAGGAGATACATCCGTGGGTCCAATACTTTGAGTATCTCGTGGCATGCCAGACTCCAAGTGGGTGTCGGTAGGGGCCTGCGACTCGAAAGTAGCAGGTATCAGGGGCTGCGAAAGCGCCCGAGTACCGGCGAACTGGCTTAGGAGAAGCTTCTTCACCGGTTTTGGACCTCGACTGTCTCTCTCTGTCCTTTCCTTTGTGTTTTTTATGTACTCCGGTCGTCGGATTGCTATCCATCGACATTTCTGGGTAGTTAAATCTGTTTCCAAAATACTTAGATGCAAAACTATACCGACGCTTAATAGTGCGTTGGTTAAATCTAGCACAAAACCAACAGCCAGACACGTTGTGATCAGGGCCTAGACAAGGAATACAGTATAAATGGAAATCCTTATGTGGTATTTGCTTCCCACAAGTAATACAATTATTAACTTTTTCTGACATCGGTATGGAGCAAGAAAAAAGTTTCAACGGGGTACTTAGCTTTAGTAAAGACTTTGGTTCTGAAACTCAAACTCGAATATTTCAAGAGTCGGCCAACCGACACTTGCGAAATGCTTCTGCTTCGGGCACTGCACAGCATGAAAAACTGAAGAAAATGGCATTGGCTGCTTGTTTTATACCCCTGACAACCTGACGTCATGGAAAAGGAGACAGCAACCGACGCAGGACCCAAGACTTTGGAATTCAGGCCGAATGAGGGCAACCTGCCAGCAGATTACCCAAATGTAATGACTGCAACAGTGAAACACGAAGAACAGGTATCTATAAGAGCTTTGAACTAACGGATATATGAACATGTTTTGGCCATAAAGAAAATAATTCATCTGTTGCATTAGCAAGACATTTTGCAGTATGCTCCAATTTTAAGAAAATGTATTTCTTCATTCTGGAAAAGGTTAAGACAGATTTTATTTAGTGGTGATTATAAAACCTTTTTGGAATGTTGAGAGTTTGTGGCAAATTTTGCTAGTGGCAGACCAGCCTCCTGATCTTAATGAAGTAATAAACAAAGTGCTTTTTGCAAACATAAAATGTGTAAAGAAGTAGTACTGTTTTTTTTTTTTTTTTTTTTTTTTTAAGTCTGAGATTATAGTTCATGTTTATTCATGTGGTATCTTATTTGATGTGTTTTATCATGCGACTATTTGAATTATCTATTCAAGAGTGAATTAATTTGATGAGTGTGCTTCTGAAGTTCTGTTTTATTAAATTTGGAACAAAAGTGCTAAGTTGGTGCCCATTTTCTCATCACAGCCTTTGCCTACAGTTTGGTTATTTTGTTTAGTGTGGTTGCTTTACAGTTTACTACAATGGAAGGTTGCTTTCCAGGGCATCTGGTACATCTAAACTGTTTTATTAACATAAAGATCTGACTGAATATAGTCACTACAACAAGAGATGTTCAAGGAGGATCACTACTGTAATCATATTTATGACACTGAGAATAAGTTAGTGGTGGATGTCTACCTGGCCGGCCTGCTCCCTGAGCTCTACAGATATCATGGGATGGGCTGGCTCCTCCTCAATCCAAGGATACATAAACCTACACTCTAGTTAAGAGCTGCAGTCAGTTTCTGCCATCTTCAGGTATTTTTTTTACCAGTAAAGTCATGGGGAAATGCTGACAGAAGGTAAGAATCCCTCATTGTTTTCTGTTTAACTTAATAAATAAGACAAAGATAAAGACAGAGGCTCTAAGATTTAGCACAGTTGCTGCACAGCTCTAATCTTGGATTATGGGGAGTAAAAATTCCCCCTAATCTTTTCATCTGGAGCACAGCAAAAAGAAATAAGGAGTTGCAAAAAGGAGAGGGATTATAAAACCCTTTTCTCCCCCATGTAAGCTAACAGAATACCCCAGAAGAATGAAGAAAGACCATAAAATGGAAAGCAAGTGGGAGCAAGTACTCTGACAATGTAGTTTCCCTGAAATATCCAGGACTTAAAACTGGTACCGAGGGTGGTAAGCTCGACCCCACTAATGGTGCTGAAGCCAAGTCAGGCATCTTTGGTACTAGGTGTTGAATATCAAATGCTCCAAGACACCAATGGCATCAGTGTGGACAATTTCAGAGCTGAAGGCTCCGCACCAAGGACCTAGTAACTGTTAGCAGTGAATGAATCGGCATCAAAGTTACTGGTGCCAAAGTAGTTGGTAAAGTCAAATGATTCCACACAGAGAATACCAGCACTACAGCTGGTGCCAATTTAGACACTGCCATTGCTGAAAGTAGGCTAGGAGGAGGAAAGGCAACTTTTATTTATTTTATTTATTCTTTGTTAACTGGGTTAGCCCCACCAGGCTACTTGACTATTTTCAGGGGAGACCCAAGGTGGTACTTATACTACTAGAAGAAATTTGGATAGGGCATCTAGGAACTTCCTCTACTTGTCATTACTGCTAGTGGGACCAATTTTGCATTAGAACTTCTTATTTCCATTTCACGTACAGAGGCAGTCTGGAGGAACAGGGAGGCAGATGGAGTGAGAAGGAAATAATGGAGTGGTAAGAAAAATAAAGGAGAAAATCAATACTGAGATCAGAGAATGTGTGCAGGATTCTGAGTTGTTTCAAAGAAATCTACTTGATGGAACTGAGTAGACAAATAATGGATGCATCATTACACAACCCTCCAGTCGGGAGGGTTGCAGGATGACTTGCTTAAAGAAATGGTGATGTAGAGTGAGCCAGAAAATAAAGATGTTTCCGAGGGAACATTATGGAGGAAAAACAAATGGAAGATGGGACAGGCAATTCTGAAGAGTAGCGGTGAGGAGGAAAAGAAAACATATGCAAAGAAAGTAAAACAAGGCAAAAGGGAACAGCTTTTCTGTTGCCTTAAGTAGCTAGTACATAGCATAGACTAGATTCAGACCTGCTGAATCTAGACTGTATTGTTACACTTGAGCACTATTCCAGCCATCTTACATTAGGAGGGCCTGCACGCACCCTTGTGGTAGAAGTGTGTAGTCTGAGACGAATCTGAGTTGGAGATTACTGGAGGAAAGCTCACGGTGTGCTTTCCCATTGGCAGTTTAGATTAAAAGTGTTTAATATCACCTACATTTAACCCTCATATTTGTGCGTAGCTGTGGACCGCTCACCAGGATTCAACTGTGTCCTGTATAGTATAGATGAAAACGTTTTGAAAAACAATTTTCTTCTAGACATCTGTTAGTGAACCCTCCCAAGCTTCCCTGCTGCATTGCCAGAAACTCAGCTGCACCCTGAGAAGTGTTGCCATAGTTTTCACCCCTACCCTTCAACAGAATAAACCCCTTTGTTAATCTTAGAGCAAAAAATGGTCAAACTAGCCCACTCCCCAATAGCAGTTATAGTAAAAAACCTGCCATAATGGACAGTCAGTTTCCAAACATTATTCCAACCAGCCCGATTGACATGGGCATCCTTAGGCAATGCAGTAATTGCCTTGTGTAAACTGACAATGTCTTACACTCCTAAAACAAACAAATATAATATGTGAGAGATGCAATTACACTATGAATGTGGAATCAATTCTCTCAAGTAACAGAAATAAATATACCTCACGGCTGGTCAAACAGGACAAAGCACTTGAGCTGCTCTATGTTCAAAACACCATAGGCAAAATCCAATACCAATTCCTTGCAACCTATAGGTCACCCTCCATGACCCAGGAAACCCATACCATGTATTTAAACTTACTGGAAACACTCACCATCCAACACAATACCATATACATGGGCAAATAATTATCCTACTACTAACTCAGAATCCTATACGGCACCAAACATACAGGCACAGAGATTCATGGATTTTGTAAACATAAACTCTCTGGATCAGATTGTCAATACACCAACCAGGGATACAACCATACTGGACCTAGTCCTTACTACTATGGGAGAGTGCTGCACATCCCTTACTGTAATATCTTCCCTGGCAAGGTTACACCACAAAATGGTCTCCTTCGAAGTAAAAATAAAACCTGGGCCCCCAGCTAAATCTGAAATATTCAGAACTACTCTTAAGGCTAACTTCCTACTATTAAAGGGATAACCTGGCAAAATTTCAAGCCCCCATAAACCCCAAGAACACTGCTCCTATGCACAACTGTTCACAGAAACCCAATGCAAGCATGTCAGTAGCTGCATACAGGTAGCTGTACCCACCAGGAAGAAGTACAGAACTAAAAAAAAATTAAAAAAAGCCACCCTGGTGGAATCACAAAATCAATAGGCTGTAAAAACGAAGGAAGAAAATCACTGCAAAAATTAAGAGGTGCAGAATCCAGCAGGATAAACACATACTCATATGAAACAACTAACTCAGAGGACAAATAAAGTCTACCAAAGACACATTTGAGGTAAACTGGGCCTCCCAGGCAAAGGACAACTACAAGGCATTCTTTAGTCATGTCTGCAACTCAAAGGCAATACACAATTGTGTGCAGAGCTCATTGTAAATGAAGCCACCTATACTGAGCCAGAAGATATAGCAAACCTACTGGCTGATACATTCAGCTCAACTTTACCCCACTCTTCCCCTCCATCTTCCCTCAGGAAATAGCATCAAATATACTGCAACTTTCCCCTGCTATCACTAGGGAACAAGTCCCTAGTGCTCTCTCTCAAACCAAGAACACTGCATCAATTGGCCCAGACAATATCCCAGGATGCCTTCTAAATAGCATGAAAAGAATAGTTGTGTAAAATCTTACCATAACCATAGATGTCCTTTCTCTTCCATGTTGCAGTATTCTAGTTGTGGGATTTCCTGCCCTCAGGCGAGTCGTACGTCGACTCCTATAGAAAGCTTCAGCTTGGCTGTTGCAGCGTGCATGGGACGTCAGATGTAAGGCCATAAACCAGGGGTCTTAAATGTGATGTCTGCACGCACAATCCTCAGACCTTGAAGGCCAGCAGGTAGAGTAGGAGGCCCAGCAGGTGGAAAAGCCAGAAGTGTCAGGTATGGGACCCTGGGGTCCTTTTGTAGCATAGACAGGTCCAGGTTATAGCTGGGAATAAAGGAGAATGAAGAGGGGGAAATGGTGGGTGAGAAAGAATACTGCAACATGGAAGAGAAGGACATTTACGGTTATGGAAAGATTTTACACAACTATTCTATGTCTTTCTATTCCTATGTTGCAGTATTCTAGTTGTGGGAGAGTACCACAGCTTAGATGGATGATAAGGTGGCGAATGCTGATGAGGATTCTACAAAGCCCTGTAGGATTGCCCTGGCGAATCCTGCACAAGCTCTGGAGACCTGGTCAACTTTGTAATGTTTGGTAAAAGTGTGGATAGTGGGACCATGTGACTGCTTCCTAATGGATGCCGTGTCCAGACCTTTTATGAAAGCCTTGGAGGCGGCCACTGCTCTTATGGAGTGGACCTTTACTCCCACTGGGGGGCTTTTCCCATGGAGGCAGTACCATAGACAAATGGCATTCCTGATCCAGGATGCAATGGTTTGTTTGGAGACTGCCTTGCTCAGAGCTCTGGGGTGGAAGGAAACAAAAAAAGAGTTGCTGCGATTTCCTAACTGATTTGGTTTGGTCTAGGTAAAATCTTAATTGTCTGTGCACATCCAGGGAGTGTAGTATCCTCTCTCCTTCATTAGTGGAAGAGGGAAAGATAGTTGGTAGGTGGATGGACTGGTTAAGAGACAAGTCATTGACCACCTTGGGCATAAAGGAGGGATTAGTTCTCAGGGTGACCCTGTCCTTGTGGAAGGTAGTGTGGGGTGACCGGCCATCAAGGCTTGCAAGTCTGAAATCCTTCTGGCTGAAGTGATAGCCGCTAGAAGAACTGTTTTCTATATACATACTTGTAGGGAAGAAGCCCCAGCCGGTTCGAAAGGGTATTGGGTACATTTTTTGAGGATGTAGTTAGGGTCCCAGGGTAGAGGGTTAGGTTTCTTTGGGGGTCTCATGTGTAGCACCCTTTAAGGAAGAGTTTCACGTCGAGTCTGGCTAGCAAGGGTGGATCAAGAGGCAAGCAGGTTGAAATAGCAGATAGTTGTACTTTCATCGAGGAGTAGGAAAGTCCACTCTATCAATGGACACACACAAGCAAGAACCAGGGGTTATTAACGATGAAAGGGTCCTTGTTCTTGTTCAGACACCACTTAAATCATTTTGCTAGGTAAGATTTTCTTGTTGTAGGTTTCCTGGCCTCTCTCAGGACTGAAAGCACATCCTCTGAGTAGTGGTGTCTGAAAAGGATCAAAGGTTTATCACCCACAGTGTCAGGGATAACATCTGCAAGTGTGGGCAGAGGAGAGTTCCTTTTCCTTGTGTCAGGAGGTCCACCTTGTAGAGTAACTTGTAGTTATTGCCCTTGGCTAGATTGTGAAGTGGGGGGAACCAGTGCTGCCTTGGCCAGTAGGGAGTCACTAACAAGATTTTCAGTATGTCCTTCTTGATTTTCAGGACGACTTTCTGAATCATTGGGAAGGGGGGTGCATAAAGAAACTTCCCCTCCCAAGAGATGTTGAAAGAGTCTACTCTCCATGCTAGAGGGGAGTAGGTCTTTGAGAAGGTGGTCTGCAGCTGCCTGTTCTTGGGGGAGGCGAACAGGTCTATTTGTGGAGTGCCCCACTGGTGGACCATATCTAGGAAGACGGTCCTGTTGAAAGAGTCTACTCTCCATGCTAGAGGGGAGTAGGTCTTTGAGAAGGTGGTCTGCAGCTGCCTGTTCTTGGGGGAGGCGAACAGGTCTATTTGTGGAGTGCCCCACTGGTGGACCATATCTAGGAAGACGGTCCTGTCCAGCATCCATTCGTGTTGTCCTGCTTATATCTGCTTGCTTGTTGTCCTGCGAGGGGATGCAGCTTGCATGCAGGGACAAGTTTTGGCGAGAGGCTAGGTCCCATATCAGCAGGGTTAGTCTGCACAGCTAAGCCTTTGTTCCTCCCTGTTTGTTGAGGTACCACATTACAGTGGTGTTGTCGGTCACTATCATAAGCACCCCTGGTAAAAGTAGAGGGGGGGTAAAGGTCTTTAGAGCTAGGAAGACTGCTATCACCTCTCTGACATTGATGTGTTCGGCCTGAAGAGAAGGGTGCCAGTTTGCCTGAACGCTGTAAGATGCCACTGTCACACCCCAACATGAATCTGAGGCATCTGTATGCATTACTTGGGTTGGAGTGGGAGGTAGTAGTGGAAGTCCTGGGTTTAGCCGGACTTGCTGGATCCACCAGCTGATTTTTGTCTTTAGACAGGGAAGAAGGGGAATAACCTCTTCTAAGTGATTCAGGTGCTGGGACCAAATGTTTTTGAGGTACCACTGCAGCTTGCGCATGTGCATTCTGGCCAGTGGTAGGCATAGGGATGGCTGCTGCCATTAAGCCCAGGAGATGAAGGAATTGCCTTGCCGTTTCCTTCTGAGAGTGTAGGATCTCCTTGAAGTGGAAAGTCAGGGATAGTACCTTGTCCTGTGGGAGAAAGGCCTTCATTTTGTCCATTCTGATTCTGCAACCTAGGAAAAATCTTGTCCTGGTCTGGGCTCAATGAGGACTTTGGGAGGTTGATGTCGAACCCTAGATTTTGCAGAAGGGACATGGTGAAGTGCAGATGCTTTGAGAGGATATCTTTTGACTCTGCCAGTATTAGGATGTCATCCAGACAGGGATAAATCTGGATTCCCCCGAGTTCTACAGAAGGCAATGGCTGGGGCTAAGCACTTTGTACACACTCGGGGAGCAGTGGACAAACCAAAGGACAAAGCAGTAAACTGGAAATGAGAGGGGGGCCTAAAGAAACGCAAGAATCTTCTGTGGGAAATCCTGATGGGTATGTGTAGGTAGGCCTCTTTTAGGTCCAAGGTGGCCATAAAGGCCTTGACTGGAATAAGACGCAGCAGGGTGAGAAGTGACAGCATTTTGAAGGTGGGTACCTGAAGGTGAAGATTTAGAAAGGACAGGACTAAGATGCATCTCCAGGGGCCGTCTTTTTTGAGGACCAAGAAGAGACGGGAGTAAAATCCCTTTTCTTCCTGTCCTGAGGGGGCAGGTTCTATGGTGCTTAGCTTTAGCAGGTCTGACAAAACCTGTGGAAGGAGATTCAGTCAGTATTTGGGGGGATATGGGATGCCTTTCCTGGGTGTTTTTTCTTTCCAGGATAGGAAATATCCTTTTCGGATAATGTATAATACCCATTGGTCCGTAGTGATGGTTTGCCAGAAAGGGAGGCAGTGGGGAAGGCATGTAGAGAGTGGCAGATGGGCAAGGCAGTCACACATTATTGGGACCTCCTCTGTCCTGAAAGGAATGTCTGGGCTGAGGAGGTGGTGCATTAGGTCTAGACGTGGTAGGTCTTCTTGCCCCTCTTCTAGATCTGGAAGAGAAAGCACCTGTCTGTGGAGGATTATGCCTTACAAAGGTGGTCTTAGCAGGGTAGTTTTTATAATACTTGGGAATGGGAGACACCAGCAGATGTTTAATGTCCTGAAATTCGTTACTTTTTTCTTGCAGATTCTTTACGAAATCTGCAGATTGCTTCCCAAAAAGGAAATTGTGATCCAGGGGGGCATCCAAGATCTTGGACTTGGTCTTTTGGGAGATTCTGAATTCTCACCCAGGAGTATCTCCTGAGAACAGAAGCAGATGCTGCAGAGCAGGCAGATGCTTCTGCAGCATCATAGCTGCATCTGAGTGCCTGGCAACTTGCTGAGCCAGGGACAGCTTGGAGGAGATGTCAGCCTTAATGGGGCTGTCATGGATAGAAGCCAGCATGGAGGAGGCTTGACACACCAAGTCCAAAGCATACTTAGTCATGTGGGGTCTGATAATTAATGGCTCTGAAAGCCAATGTGGAGGAGGTGTATACCTTCTTGCCAATATTATTCATAGATTTGCTATCTCTACCAGTGGGTGTGAGACAGGCAGAAGGAAGCAGTCTTGATTGCTTATCATGGAAGGTGGCAATCATTGCTGGTTCTGCCAAGGGAGGTTCAACTAAGAATGTTTGCTCCTCCGGCACCTTGTAGAAGCGGTCAGGGTGCTTGGGAGCAGGTGGCTGTGAGTCTGGGGCCTTAGATGCCGAATTAAAGGCATCCAAGTAAGCAGGCAGAACCGGAGGAACAGCAGAAGGGGAGGGGGATTCTACTTGAAGGAGCTCAAAGTACCTCTTTTGGGTGTCCATCATTTGTGAAGTATCCCATTTGAAATAATCTTTCATCTTGGTGATGGTCTCACCAAAGGTAATTTCCTCAGGGGGGAGAATCCCCTTCAACAGATTCCTTATCGGGAGAATAACACTCCTTGGGAGATGCAATCTGGGAAGTATACGATATAGAGTCCTCTGAGGAAGAAAAGGAAGAATCATGCTCATCCTCCCTAACCTGACAAGTCATGGGTAGGAGGGAAGAGGCTGAGGCAGGCCTAGGGCTGAGTAAAAGCAAAGTAGTGGAGGCTGAGGCTGAAGGCCTACATGAGGGAGGAAGTGAAGGACTACCAATCTGGTAGGCCTTCTACAGTGGAGGAGGCACACTTGGTTTTCTGTTTTTTTTTTTTTTGGCCGGGGTGGAAGTTGGAACCGGCCTGGAGTCAGGTATTGAGGCAACCATTTCAGAAGTCTGGATTTTGGTTGGAGGTACCACAGAGTCTGGTTCCCCCTCGACATTGAAAGCAGTCAGTGTCTGGGTAGGCTCTGAGGATGTGCTGGTCGTCGGCTGAGCAACGGCTTCCCCAAAGGTCATCGAAGTAGACGGATCTGCCAGGTGCCCCTCAACTCCTAAATCGGCAGTTGGCAGGGCATCCGGTAACGAAGCGGTAGGCAAGGAAGGCCTAGGAATCTTGGCCTTCTTACATGGAGGTTCGGATGTGGCCTCCGATGTGGGATCCATTATTAGGACTAACCGCTTAAGGTGCTGATTTTCTAGGTAGAGTTTTAATGTGGCCAGACGGCTGCGTAGGGTCTTTGGCACAAATGACTGACAAATGAAGCAGGCGGAATGGTCGTGGTCCTGGCCTAAGCAAAAAAACACACCTATCATGGGCGTCTTTATGGGCTATCTGGCATCCGCATTGGCAATTTCCCTTTTTACCTGACATTAGCTAAAAATTGCTACAACAAACAAGCCTAAGCAATAACAATCGGCTATGTAAGGAAAAACAGAAACCCAATGGGTTACTTAGGTTTTAGCTGTGAAGTCTGAGAAGGAGTGATCACACGATGAGTGGGTCATCTGCGGCTGAAAAGTTCAGAAGATTGCGCATGCAGACGTCACATTTAAGGCCCCGGGTTTATGGCCTTATGTCTGACGTCCCACGCACGCTGCAAAAGCCAAGCTGAAGCTTTTGTATAGCAGCTGACGTACGAGTCGCCTGAAGGCAGGAAATCCCACAACTAGAACACTGCAACAAAGGAATAGAAGGACATCATGACTTATCAGGACCTCTGGAATTGCTATTTAACTGTAGCCTCCAAACAGGCTTTGGGCCTCATGAATGGAGAATAGCAACAGTCATTCCTCTGCACAAAGGTAGGCCATCTATAGATCCTGGAAAGTACAGACCCACAAGTCTCCCTTGTCTTTTATGTAAAGCCATAAAAGAATCATCATGGAAATGATCAAACGTGACATAGTAAACCTCCAGACACTGGCTGGACCCAACCCACTTTGGTTTCGTCAAGGGCAGGTCATGCCTACTCAATCTGGTGGACTTCTTTCAGAAGGTCATCAAAGCAACAGACAAAGGCAAAATGGTGCACACTGCCTACCTTGACCTGGCCAAGGCATATGACACAATACCCCACTCAGGCATTGTTAAATTCAAGAGGTTAGTTACACCTGGTGGACAGCCTACTGGCTCACAGACAGGACCCAGGAGGTTAGAATTGGGGAGTCCACCTCTACAAACAGGCCAGTCACGTATCTACACTGGTGAGGAAATCATTCTGTGCTGCGCAACTTACAAACAAAGGTATGGCATCCAAGTCCAAGGAAGTTATTTTTCCACTGTATTCGGCATTCATCAGACCTATCATTGAGTATAATGCCCCCTTTGGAATGGGCCTAACCAGGCATATCCAACAATTGGATAGTCCACAGAGCTTCCTCACTAAAAGAATACAGGACATAAGTAATGTGCCCTATGCAGACCACTTCAAGGCTCTATCCCTATATTCTGTCTCCTACAGGCTTTTGAGGGGAGATCTATGCCTCGCATACAGGGCATTGGCAGACCCCACTCTGATGGATCTCCTGCATATCCACAATACAAACAGCACCAGAATTACCTATTCTAAAGACTTAAACCTTGCATGCGATATAAACTGGATCTGCTGGAGACAGAGGTATGCATCCCAGAGACCACCCAGTCTATGGAACAAGCTCCCCATCCATGTGAAGCAGAGTTCCTCCCTAACCCAATTCAAGTGCAACTTGGACAACTGGATGGGAAACTGGGAATTAATCCCTGATTTGGCACCCATGTCTCTAATGGACACAGGGAACCTGTAAATGGTACGTCTGCCGGGCCCCTGCTTGTAAATGTTTCAACTCCCAATCCCCTACTTACACTTATAAAGGGTACCAGGACTTGTCAGAGATTTGGGATGCATGGCTAGACTTAAAAAAGTCCTTGTGGTCATTAGCCTAGTAAACACCTGTGAACCTACGAACAATAAATTGGACATCAAACACATTGTCAACACACACACACACACACACACACACACACACACACACACACACACACACACACAGGTAGTCAGTAAAAGCCTGCCAAAAGATCAGAGACCTCCCAAGTACAAATCACTTACACACACTGCAAAGCAAATAGGATTCACTACACATAACACACCAACCAGTATCTCAGCAAATAAACCCGTAAGGCAAAACACCTCAAAACCAAATGTCCTGGTTAAATGCGACTCCATAATGAGAGACATAGATATCCCCCTCATAAGGTTGGACAAGGATAAGATTAAAGGTCAGCTGCCTGACAAGTGCCAAGATCCATCAAATCATGCATGCACTCAAGTCACTCAACAATTACCACTATGACTGTCATAGTACGTGTTGGAGTGAATGACTTGAGATGCACTTTTCTGGACTATATGAAGAGAGACATTACTGACCTCTCTGATTGTGTCCCTAAACCCTAGGTAACATTCTTTCACCTAGGATGATGCCAGAATACAGACAAAAAATAACTGACTTCAAAAACTGGCTTAACTTCTAGTGTCAATCCAGGGGGATTCAGTATCTGTCAGCCTGGGAAGACATGGCTGACAGACCCCATGCTGCTTTGCAAGAGATGGTCTTCACCTGCCTCCTCTAGGCCTTCAGATACTGGCAAAGGCACTTGTCTCCCCCAATAGTGCACTTTTTTGGCAATGTCAAAACAACAAAACTTTCGAAGTAAAAAAATCCACTTGAGACAAACTCAAGGTTATGTTGCTTAATGCTACAATCCTAAACAGGAAACTGCACTTCCTGGAAGCACTCCTCACCTTGGATGATGCTGACGTCTGTGCAGTCACTGAAACACAGTTCAGGAAAGCAGAGAGCACCTTGGCTGTGCAAGGCTACAGACCATAAAACGAGTGTGAAAAAAACAAAGGTGGACGTGTAGCCATCTTCATTAAAGCCAAATAAACCTCAAGACTAACAGTATGACTCTCCTGAGCTACTCCAGGTCACTCACCATGAACCAAGAGAAGCACATCACTTACATGGACTTACTAGAGTCACTCAATATACAGCCAAACACTTTTGGTTGTGGGTGATTTCAACTACCCTTCCATTGACTGGGTGATGTACATGAGCACAAACATGCTCACCTGAGGTTCTTGGACTTTGTCAATACAAATGCCCTGGAAAGTACAACTGTATAAAATCTTAGCATAATGGTAAATGCCCTTCTCTTTACTGTTGCAGTATTCATAACATTAGGTATCCCCTGCCTAGGGCAGCCAGACATCCGGCCAGTATACCAAAGCCTTAGGTCGCTTTGATGTACACCAGTCCAAGGAAACCCAAGAGGTAACCAGTACATCTAGAAGGGAAATGGACAAGGGGGAGGAGGGAGGGAGGGAGTGAATACTGCAACAGTGAAGAGGAGGACATGTACCATTATGGTAAGATTTTGCACAACTGTACTACGTCCAACCATTTCAGTGTTACAGTATTCATAACATTAGGGAGAGTGCCAAAGCTCAGGAAGAAACGTGGGACGAGGAAGGACTAGCACAGCTCTCTAGAAAGCCATGAAGGATGGCCCTAGCAAAACCAGCTCTAGCTCTGGAAATTCCATCCAGCTTGTAGTGCTTGGCAAAAGTATTCACAGAAGACAGAGGAGCTGCCTCAAGAATACAGTTAGTATCCAAACCCTTAAAAGCACCAGAAGAAACCACATCTTTAGTAGAATGACCTTATACAGAAAAACGACGGCTCTTGCCATGAAAAGAATAACAAAAAGAAATAGCTTTTGAAATCCAAAAAGAAACAGTTTGCTTGGATACAGCTAATTCAAAGGACCTAGGATGAAAGGAAACACAGAGATGATCAGATTTCCTAACAGTCTTATCCAAATAAAATCTGAGTTGTCTGTGAACATCCGAGTGCAGCACCTTCTCACTAGCAGATTGTGGAGTAGTGAATAAATTAATAGACTGATTAAGAGACAGCTCATTCACAACTTTAAAAGAAGGCATAAAAAGGCATAAAAGAAGGATTAGTATGCAAGGACACCCTGTCCTTACGAAACACCAAAAGGAGGAAGACAAGCCCTAAGGGCATGAAGCTTAGACACCTATCTTGCAGAAGTAATGGCCAAGAATCTTTCAAGAACAATGTTGCAAGGAAGCTGAAGCTGCAGGCTCAAAAGGAGCCACAGTCAATTTCATCAAAAAAAATTAAGATCCCAGGGAAGATGAACAGGCCTCCTGGGAGGTCTAATATGAAGAATGCCTTTAAAGAACTGTTTGGCTTCAAACTTAGAAGCTAAAAGAGGAGATAAAGGCAGACAAGCAGATATAGCTAATAAGTGGGCCTTTAACAGAATAAGCCAGCCCAATATTGAGCAATTCACACAGATAACACAGAACCAAAGGAACATCCACAGAAAGTGGATCCAGGTTACGCGAAAGACACCAAACAGAAAACCTCTTCCATTTGGATATATAGGATTTCCTAGTATTGGGTTTCCTGCTGGATCCTAAACATGTTCTCAGAAAAAAAGGTATCTATCTGGAGGATAATCACAAGGCTTTCTTTAGTTATGTTAGGAACCTGGGTGGGAATTCCCAGATATGCTCAGAATTAGTCCAAAATGACAAAAAATACACTGATCCCACAGACATTGCCAACATCCTAGCTGACAGGTTCAGCGCAAACTTCTCCCCACCAAAAGGGCAAATATCTATCCCAGCAGAGTGCTGCCCCCCTGACATCTCAGATGCTCAGGTGGGAGCCGCCCTCTCCAAAGCAAAAAACACAGCATCAATGGGACCAGACGGTGTCCCAGGCTGCGCCCTACATGAACTCCAAGAAGAGCTAAACCCAAACATAAAACTACTGTTCAATCTCAGCCTTACTACAGGATATGTACCCAAAGAGTGGCGTACAGCAACAGTGGTCCCTCTCCACAAAGGTGGTGCCTCAACGGACCCTGGAAACTATCGCCCCATAAGCCTGACTAGCTTGGTCTGCAAAGCTATGGAAAGGATCATCATGGACCTCATAAATAAAGATATTGGGGACCTACAGACACTGGATCCTACCCAGCTTGGCTTTGTTAAGGGCAGATCCTGCCTCTTAAACCTGGTTGACTTCTTTGAAACAGTCACCAAGGCCATTGACGAAGGGAAGGTGGTCCACACAGCCTATCTGGACCTCGCAAAGCCTTCGATACAATACCCCACTGGCATTATAGATAAGCTCACCAGCTTAAATATAAACCCCTATGTCACTAGATGGGTTGCAAACTGGCTCAAGGACAGAACCCACATGGTTAGAATTGCTGGAGCCATGTCAGACTCCAAACCAGTTACAAGTGGCGTCCCACAAGGCTCAGTCCTGGGACCTCTCTTGTTTGGTATATATTTCTCGGAGGTACAGGCCAACACGGAAGGACTGTGGCTGACAAAGTTCGCAGATGACTGCAAACTGGGCACCATAATTGACTCTCCAGCCAACACAAGCATCCTCCAAAAGGGCCTCGTAGAAACAGACAACTGGTGTCAGAGCCATGGCCTCAAGCTAAACGCCAAAAAGTGTATAGTCATCCCCTTTGGCAAAAACAGTGCCCACAAATTACCACATAGGTGGTAATCCATTAAGTACAGAAGAAGTAATTAGGGACCTGGGGACCCAAGTTGATAGCAATCTCTCATTTGACAACCACGTGGCCAAAGTGGTTAGAAAAACATTTTATATAGCCCACCTAATCATGAAGGGATTCACATCTAGATTAGGGGAGGTCATCGTGCCTCTTTACTCATCCCTCATCAGGCCCATAATTGAGTACAATGCCCCTTTTGGGATGTACCTTACCAAACACCTGCAGCAACTGGAAAGACCCCAAAAGTACCTCACCAAGAGGATCAAAGGGCTCAAACAGATGCCATATGCTGCCCGGTTAAAGAAACTCCAGCTCTACTCAGTGGCATACCGCCTGCTCAGAGGTGACCTGTGCCTGACGATAAGGCCATGTCCAACCCGGAATTAAGGGACATGCTGCACCTCAAAAATCCAAATCCCATCGAGCTACACGCCGAGACTTGAACCTCAGCACTGAAATAAATAGGACATGCTGGAGGGACAGATTCATAACCCAGAGGCTCCCTTCACTCTGGAATAAAATCCCAGTCCAGGTTAGGCAGAGTCCCTCATTGACTCTTTTCAAGAGGAATCTTGATGAGTGGATGGGAGATCGTAGATTTACCCAGGGTATCACTTCTGTGTCACTGTTAGACAGAGGCACAGTATACTAACCTCGAAAAAGGGCATAGCAAAATTAATTTAAAATGGGTGGCGAAAGCCAAACATACTCTGGCTAGGCTTATAAATGCCCTAGGGCAGATAGCCTAGTATGAGCCTATGAACCTAAAAATCCTATCACCACAAAGCCAGATGAAGAGTAGACAAGTGGGATGGATGAAAGATCCCTTTATCCTGTGTGAGTAGGTCCACCCTGTGAGGTAACTTGTGATGATTGCCCTTGGCAGGATGCAGAAGAGGGAACAAACACTCTCTCAGCCAAAAGGAATTCACCAGCAAGATTTTGGGGGCATCCTGTTAAATTTTGAACAGGACTTTTGGAATGAGGGAAAGGGATGGGAAAGCATAAAGAAACATCCACTTCCAAGAAAAATAGGGGGCCATCCACCTTCCACACCAGAGGACCTGGGATATTGGCACAAACTAGAGGAAGCTGTCTGTTTAGAGGAGAGACAAACAGATCTATTTGAGGAGTACTACACTGGTGAACAGTGACCAGAAACACATCTCTGTGAAGCATCCATTTGTGGGACTGAGTTAAGGACCTGCTCAGAGCGTCTGCCACAATGTTTTCACCTGAGGGAATGTAAACTGCCTGAAGAATCACTTGATACTTGACAGCAAAATCCCATACCAGGAATGCCAACTGGCAAAGAACATAAGATCTTGTTTCCCCCATTTGCTTAAATACCGCAACACTGATGTTGTCTGTAAACACCTTGAGAGGACCCAGGAAGAAGAGAGGATGAAAAGCCTGAACAGCCAGCAGACGGGCTCTCACCTCTGATACTGATGTGCTGAAGAGGAGACCAGATCCCCTGCACCATTAGGGAGCAAAAAACTGCTCCCCATCCCACATCTGAAGCATCTGAACAGCTTCTGAGAGGGAAGATGGGATGTAAATGGAGCCCTGGATTTAAGGACAACTGCTTGGTCCACCAGTGGAGTCCCTTATTGAGACAAGGTAGGAGGAACAACAAATTCTAGGGGATGAGCATGCTGAAGCCAAACTGGCTTCAGAAACCACTGAAACTTCCTCATGTGAAGCTTGGCCAGAGGTAGCATAGGGATGGTGGATTGTCATGAAACCCAGAGCCTTCAGAAACTCCCTGCTGTAATGGAAGCCAGAGTAAGAAGAGTTTGAAAGAAGGAGATGAGGGTCAAAGCCTTGGGAGGAGGCAGGGATGCCAGCATAGGCACCGTCTGAATCCTGCAACCCAGAAAAACATGGTCCTGAGAAGTAGTCACAGAAGTCTTTTTGAAGTTAATTGTAAATCCCAGGCTCTGAAGAGAGATGACAAAATGGAGATTTTGCAACAGGATCTCTGGAGAGGATGTCTGAAACAGCACATCTTTCAAGAATGGAAGTACTTGGATCCCCTGAAGCGTGAAAAAAGCAATCACAGGTGCGAGGTAGTAGAAAGGCCAAAGAGTAAAACAGAGAACTGAAAATGCCAGGAAGCAACAGAGAAATGAAATACGTCCTGAAGAGAGGATGGATCAGAATATGGAGATAAGCATCTTTGAGATCCAAAAACACCATATAAGCCTGAAGAAGCAAAAAAGGGAACAAAGTCTAAAGGGATATCATTCAAAATGTGGGCACTTTCAAAAAAGTGTTTCTATGAGAAAGATCTAGAATTAGTCTCCAAATACTCTCCTTTCTGGGTACTAGAAACATCCTGGAGTAAAAACCCCTCCCCTTTTGGGAACCAGGCACCTCTTGAACAGTATCCTAATTCAAAAGGTCCCAAAGCACCTCTAGAAAAAAGGAAAGTTGTTCCCAAGGGGGCTGAGAAATAACCATAAAAAGGGGGAAGCGATTTCCAAACCATGAAATACCCATGGAGAATAATGGACAGAACCCCAGGAATCTTGAGTACTCTGTGCCAAACAGGAAGGGAGGGAAGGAGGGAGAGAGAGAGGCGAACAGAAAGAGGAAAGTGGCTGGGAAGAATAGGATAGTCACACATCTGGTTTATCTGGCAAGGAAGACTTTTGAGGCCCTGCCCACTTGTCAATCTTTTTGCCCTTCCAGGAGGAGGGCGAGATTGTCTGCGAACAAATGCTGGCTTATTGGGGTAGTTTCTCTGAAATTTAGGACGAGGGGAAAAGTACAGTTTTGTACCTACCATAAATGTAGATGTCCGAGAGACATGCAACTGCAGTCATAACATGTGGGTTGTCCTGCCTCAGGCAGCCCTCGGTCGGCCGGATTCCAAAGTCTGGGTCCGACGTCGGCTAATGTCGCATTTCTCTCCGACGTCAGAGCGGCTGGAGTATATAAGCATCAGCCGACGCCATTTTCTTCAGTGTTTCTTGCCCCAGATGCCAGGTGCCCTCCAAGGAAGGCTGTAATCAAATTGGAAGACAAAAACAGGATTCCAAACAAATACATGAGCAATAAAACAAATACACCATAACAGATATCCCCAGCTAAGAGAGAGAGGGGGATAGGAGTGGACCCTAAGCATAGAGGGGTATGGAGGGAGGGAAAACCCGACTGCAGTTGCATGTCTCTCGGACATCTACATTTATGGTAGGTACAAAACTGTACTATGTCCTTCAAGAATGCAACTGCAGTCATAACATGTGGGTAGAATACCATAGCTTAGCTGGGGGAGGAGGTATGCTCTAGGAGAGTGATGGTGTGGCAATCAAACCCTGCAGGACTGCCGAAGCAAAGCCTGCTCTGGATCTGGAATATAGGGGGAGATTGTAGTGTTTTGAGAATGTATGCACGGAGCTCCATGTAGCAGCTTCTAGAATGTCCTTTGTAGGCACCCCTCTTAAAAATGCTGTAGAGGTGGCTGTAGCTCTGGTAGAATGTGGTCTGACATAGGCTGGAACAGTCTTTCAATGAAAGGAATAACAGAATCTGATGCAATGTCCAATCCATTTAGAAATAGTCTGTTTTGAAATTGCTTTTCCTTGGACTGCAGGGGCGTAAGCTACAAAAAGCTGTTCAGACTTCCTACTGGCCTTGGTTCTGTCCAGGTAGTATCGAAGTTGTCTATGAATGTCCAAGGTATGTAAAAGCCTCTCCCCCTTATTCTCAGGATTGGGGAAGAAGGCAGGCAGGTGAATGGCTTGATTTAGAGAAACCCTAGATACCACCTTTGGCATAAAGGTAGAGTTGGTCCTTAATGAAACCCTGTCTCTGTGGAAAATAATAAAGGGTGGTATTGCCATTAGGGCCTGAAATTCCGAAACCCTTCTTGCTGAGGTAATTGCCAACAGGAAAACTGTTTTCCATGAGAGAAATTGCAAGTCAACTGAAGCCGCTGGCTCAAAAGGAGGTAGAGTCAGTTTTTCTAAGACAAAATTGAGGTCCCAGGCTGGCACTGGGGCCTTTCTTGGTGGCTTAATGTTCTTGATTCCCCTGAGGAATTGTCTTAGTAAGGGGTGAGAAAAAACAGGAGGATCAGTGTTGTATCTATCTGAAATGGCCGATGCATGTATTTTTATTGATGAATATGAGAGGCCACTCTGTAACATATCTGCCAAATATTCCAAGATAAGTGGGATATTCAGTAATGATGCATCATGCCCTTTGCTGGTATTCCAATTGCTGAATCTTTTCCACTTGGCTAAGTAGACCTTTCTGGTGGACGGTCTTCGAGCCTCTGTTAGTATCCGCTGAACTTCCTTAGAGAGAGGTAAGTTGAATTTATTTATGGGATCTCCCAGGCTGTTAGCTGCAGAGTCTGAAGGTTTGGATGCAGTGTTTCGAAATTGTGCTGAGTCAAAAGTAGAGGCCACTGAGGGAGGGCCCACCTCCTGGTGTGACATATGCTCCGTAGTAGTGGGTACCAGTGTTGTCTTGGCCAATCCGGAGCTATTATGATTCCCATGGGCTTCTCTGCTTTGATCTTTAGTAATACTGAGGTCATCAGTGGCAGAGGTGGGAATGCATAGATTGCTAGGGAGCTCCAGTTGAATGAAAGAGCATCTATTTTCCAAGCCTTTGGATGGTATGTCCTTGTGCAAAATTTTGGTAGTAGATGATTGAGGTGAGAGGCAAATAGGTCCACTTCTGGCTTGCCCCATGTCGAAGTGAGTCGTCTGAAAGCCTTCGGATGCAACCTCCACTCGTGTGGATCTGTGAAATTCCTGCTTAGGCTGTCCGCCAACACATTGTCTTTTCCTGGAACAAACTGTGATTGTAACTGGATGTATAGACTCAGTGATTTCTCCCAAAGCTGCACTGTCAGTCTGCAAAGAGGGTAAGAGTGAGTGCCCCCCTGCTTGTTTATGTACCACATAACAGTGGTGTTGTCTGTCCGTATCATTAAGTGACCTTGCTGGAGTTGGTCTTGAAAAGCCTCGATAGCATGCATTACTGCCAGCATTTCCTTTTGATTTATATGCAGATGTGTTTCCCTTGGAGACCATTGTCCTTGTATACATCTGCCTTCCATGTGCGCCCCCCATCCGAGGTCTGAGGCGTCTGTAGTCATGGTCTGTGTTATCTGTGGTTTTTTGAATGACAAACCTGTGTTTTCCTTGCTCACCGAAGCCCACCATAGGAATTCCTTTTGTAAGCATGGAATGAGTGGTATGATTGTCTCCATGTTGTTGCTGTGCTGAGACCAAACGCTTTGTAGGTACCATTGAAGCTTTCTCATGTGTAGTTTTGCTAATGGAACCAGTAGAATGCAGGATGCCATGTAACCCAGGGCCTGTAGGAATCTCCTTGCAGTCATCTGGGTGAGTTTTGCTAAATCTTTGAAGTATTGAGTTAACTTCTCTTGCTTGTCTTCTGTCAGGTAAGCCATTTGAGAGGCTGTGTCTAGTTTGGCTCCTAAGAAGATTATTTGCTGGGATGGCTGCAGTCTTGACTTTTGGAAGTTGACTGTGTATCCCAGGGCTTGAAGTAATCGTATGACATATTCCAGATTTTTTGTCATCAGTTTGTCGTCCGCTTGTATGAGGCAGTCGTCCAGGTACGGGTAAATTTGTATACCCTGGAGCCTGCAATGAGCAATTACTGAAGCCAGGCATTTTGTAAACACTCTGGGCGCAGTAGATAAGCCAAATGGCAATGCTGAGAATTGATAATGCTCTGGCCCTGCAAGAAATCTGAGGTATCTTCTGCAGCTGTGTCTGATAGGGACAAGCAGGTATGCCTCCTTGAGGTCCAGAGTAATCAGCCACGACTCCTTGCCCAGCATGGGAAGGAGTTGCTGCAGAGTCAGCATTTTGAACTTTGGTACTATAAGAAAGGTGTTTAATGCGGACAAGTCCAGTATTGGTCTCCATTGAGTTTCTTTTCTTGGAACAAGGAACAGTCTTGAGTAAAATCCCTGTTCTTGTTCTTGTTGTGGAACTCTTTCTATTGCTTTCATTTGAGTTAGCAGAGATTTGCTTGATAGCCTCTGCCCTTTGATGTTGTGGTAGATTTGGCATGCCTTGTTTTCTTGGTAGGGTATGAAAATGAAACCTGTACCCTCGGTCTATAATGTCCAAAATCCATTTGTCCTTTGTCAGTCTGTGCCAGTTTTCTGCAAACAGAGATCATTTTCCGCCCAAGGGAGCTTCTAGTTGTTCCCTGGTAGGCGGTAGTAGAGGAAAGTCACTGAGATTGTGGTTGTTGGGCAGGAGAAACCCCTGCGTCACCTCTTTGGTTTCCTGGCTGCCATTGACGTCCCCTGTAAGGGCCTCTGTATTGGCCTCTTCCTCGGTCACGTCTGTTCTTACCCCTTTGAAACTTTTCTGGATTAGGAAAGGACCAGTTTTTTGAAGGCCAATTCCTACTGAATCAGGGGGGTTGAACCTGGAGGAAATCCTTTACAGTTTGAACTGATTTTGCTTTTTCTTCAATGGTCTTTAGCACATCCTTAGCATTTGCACCAAAAAGCTTGTTCTTTTCCAAAGGTGCATCCAGAAGTTTTGCTTTTACATGATCTGGTAGAGGTTGATCTTTTAACCAAGCATGTCTTCGCATCACTGCCCCTGTCATAGCTGCCCTACATGAAGCTTCCAGTGCATCATATCCACACTGCAGGAAGTGATTGCTTACTTGCTGAGTGTTATGTACAGCTTCCTGCAAAGTCTTCCTGTCTAAAGGATCAGGAGAAGCTAGTGTTTTTGTAAATCTTCTAAGAGATAATCCTGATATTGGAACATATGAAAAAGGCAATTTAAAGCTCTCATAGATAAAGTAGTGGAAGTGTAAACCTTTTTACCCCATCTCTCTAAAGACCGTGCCTCCCTGTTGGAGGGCAAAGGATTTTTAGAGGTGGAGGCTGAAACTCCTTTAGGCCCCTGTGAAATAGTTTCCAAATCAACAGTATGGGCCCCTGAATAAATGGGAATGAGTTTCAGGGACCCTGTAATACCTGTCTGGCTTGGCTGGTGCAGGAGGGAGAGTATCAGGGGTAGCACTAGAATCAGAATACAAATCATCCAGAACATCAAGTACAGGAGGAATAGCTAAGGGCCTGTGCTGAGGCTTCTTAAGGAAAGTCCTAAGGCGTTTCCTGGAATCAGAATATTCCTGGCCCTGCCACTTGAAATGTTCCCTCATGGTGTGCAGAACTTCCCCAAAGGAAATATCCTCAGGAGGGAGGCCAAGGAATGGAATCTTCTGCATCTGAGTCCTCATAGGTCTGGAAGAGCTCTTCCTGGCTATCAGAGTGGACAGAGCCCTCAGAGTCTTCATCTGAAGGAGTAGGGTCAGAGGGTTCAACCCTGGGCCTTTTATCAGGAGGAGGCTGGGATGCTCTCTCTGGATGGGTCTGTGAACCTCTAATCATGGAAATTAAATCAGCAGCCACGGACATAATTTGTGTCTCTGGAGTCGGCTGAGGTAAGGATCTAGAAGTAATATGCTTTGTTTTGCTGGCTGCCTTAGCCCTAGTGTAGGCCTTAATAGACATGGCCATAGGAGGCCTGGCAGCTCCACGTGCAGGAGTGACCTTGTCTACAGCAATGGTCTCGGGCATCTCCTCGGTTTCGGTATCCGGAGGAAAATCTATAACTGGCGTCGGAGTAATGTCTGGAATCGGAGTCGTCGGTACTGCGGTGTCTTCGGTTCGGAGCGGTGGAAAGACCGTCTCAGAGTGAACCGGAGCACTCGCGTTAGGTTTTGGCGTGGAGTCGGTAGTAGACGCGGGCCGAGGATGTCGGTCCCGGTCTTTTCGCTTTTTGGGAGTTTGCGACGTCGGAAGATCCGACGGCATGGTATAAGCAAATTTATCGCCGAAAAAGTCTTCAGCAAACTCCGCCCGGCGCCTGAGAGTGCGCTTGTTGAAGCGAGCACAGGCTACACAGGCCGAGACGTCGTGGTCTGGGCCCAGGCAAGGGAGGCAGTAAGAGTGGAAATCCTTATGAGGTATTTGTTTACCACAAAAAAGACAATTGTTAACTTTTTCAGTCATTTCTGACATCGGCTGAGGCAAGAAAAGGTCCCCAACAGGGTACTTAGCTTTTTTGATGACTTCGGTATCGTAGAATACAGGAGCTGACCGACCGGCACTTGCGAACTGCTTCTGCTTCGGGCACCACGCGGCAAGAAAGACTGAAGAAAATGGCGTTGACTGATGCTTATATACTCCGGCCGCTCTGACGTCGGAGAGAAATGCGACATCAGCCGACGTCGGACCCAGACTTTGGAATCCGGCCGACCGAGGGCTGCCTGAGGCAGGACAACCCACATGTTATGACTGCAGTTGCATTCTTGAAGGACATCAAACACTTTTGAGTTCCTGTAAAGCCTTGCCCTTATCCTGAAGAGACTTGAAGAAATCAGCAGCAGCTTCACAAAACAAGTATTTATTACCAAGACGGGCATTCGTCAACTCAGTCTTGATATCAAGCAAAGGTTGAAGCCAAAGCCAAGAATACCTCATCACTGACCAAAACGCAGCAGCCCTAGAAAAGCATCTGCTACATCATAACTACACTTGGAGTGATGAGCCACCTGGGAGGAAGTCCCTAACAGGAAAGAGAATATTTACCCTCAGATCTGAAGATCAAAAATAACCTGACAAGCCAGGGACAGGAGAGTCAGCAAGTACCTGGAAATATCGGTCTGATAAATAACCCCCCTAAAAGCCAAGGTAGCCGAGGTGTAAACCATCTTACCTAGTCTTTTCATGCTTCTGTTGTCTATATCACAGGGCAGTAACTTGGGCAAAGGAAGCAATTGAGTGAGTTTGTCAGAGGCTAGAGACACCACTGAGGGGTCAACTGCAGGACACTTGTACAAAACTTTACAGTCCTCAAGGCACCTCATCAGGTTTCTTGGGAGCAGGAGAATGATAATCTAGAGCTTTACAAGCAATGGAAAACTAATCCAACAAAGCAGCCAAAACAAAAGGAACAGCAGAAGGTTCAGGAGATTCCATCTGCAGCAACACACCTCTTATGAATCTCACAGACCTAAGTACAATCCTATTTAAAGAACTCCATCCTCCTGGAGACTGTGTCCCTAAAAGAAATCTCTTCAAAGGGAGTATCAGGACTGGTAGATTCCACTTCCTCTGACCTACAGTCCAAAGGAGAAGGAATTTGGGAAGAGTAAGCAAAGGATTCCTCCTAAGACTCAAACTCTTCCTCAGAGAAATCCTGCTCCCTGGGTCTTTTACGGGAAGTAGAGGACCAAAGGGGTGGGGCTGGAAAAAAAACTCCCGAAGGAGGTTTCAGTGCCATCAAAGAACTACACAAACAACGAGTGAAGGCCTGCCACTCACTCTGTGGATACTTAGGGGCAGGAGAAACATGTTTAGTCTTTAATGGGACATCTGCCGTATAAAACTTGGAAGACTCCGACACAGGACAGCATTCAACAGTAGTAGTAAGGATGACTTCTCTGACTAAAATCTGAGGAACATCCCTAGGACACAATCAACCGTGCTTCCCCCTGAAAATCTGAAATGGACATCTGCAAAGCCTCCTTGGGCATGTTTAAAACCGGATCCCACCAGACTCCAACTCGGTTGCAGCAGATGAATCAGACAACAAAGCCTGGTGAACCTTCGGGCATTCACTAACCTCAGGAGAAACGTCCAGAGGAGGCTGAATAGCAGAAGATTCTGGCCTAGGCTTCTTGGCCTTCCCAGATGGCTGTCCCTTGGGGTGGGAAGGTCCCACCAAGGTATCTTTCACGAGAAGATTGAGTTACTGATTCTCAAGATACAGCCCCAAGGAAGAAAGTCTACTATGCAAAGTTTTAGGTACAAAAGCCTGACAAATGGAACAGGAAGTATGGTCATGTGAGGCACCAAGGCAAAACGGACACTGTTCATGGCAGTCTTTATAAGGAATCCGTCTCCCATACCGGCATTTACTCTTCTTGGATGACATGAAACTCCACAGGCAAAGTACAGTTTTGTACCTACCATAAATGTAGATGTTAGAGTGTTCACCCTGCTGCAGTCATCACACTTGGGTTATCCTGCCGGCAGGCAGTTCCGCAGTCGGCCTGAATTCCAAAGTCTTGGTCCGGCGTCGGTTGCCGTCGCTTCTTCCCTGACGTCAGTGCGCCAGGGATATACAAGAGGCATCCAACGCCATTTTCTTCAGTTTTTCTTGCCCCAGATGTCAGGTGCCCCCAATAGGTAGGCAAAATATATATGTATATATATATATATATATATATATATATATATATATATATATATATATATATATATATATATATATATAGCTAGATAAAAATAAAACAATACCTTTAGGCACAAGCAAATACACCACAGAGGTTGTATAGGATAGAGTGGTATAGATAAGTTCAGCTAGTTCAGAGGGGATGGAGGGAGGGTAACCTGGACTGCAGCAGGGTGAACACTCGAACATCTACATTTATGGTAGGTACAAAACTGTACTATGTTCATCGTGTTACCCTGCTGCAGTCATCACTCTTGGGTTGAATCCCAAAGCTAAGGATGGGAGGTGGAGTTAAACAGGGTTAGGAGAAGCTAGTAGGCCCTGCAAAACTGCAGTGGCAAAACCAGCTCTAGTCTTGGAATAAAGAGGTAAGTGATAGTGTTTGGAGAAGTTGTGCACTGAACTCCAAGTTGCAGCTTCCAGAATATCCTTGGTTGGCACTCCCCTGAGAAAGGCTGCTGATGTAGCTGTAAGTCCTGGTGGAGTGGGACCTAATGTTAACATGTACCGGTGTCCAATGATGCGTGTAGCAGAAACGTATGCCATTCCCTATCCATTTAGAAATAGTCTGTTTTGAGATAGCTTTTCCTTGTGATCCTGTAGCATAGGCTACAAAGAGCTGGTCAGTTTTTCTGAAAGCCTTAGTTTTATCCAAGTAGTAACGTAATTGCTTGTGAATGTCCAAAGAGTGCAGGAGTCTTTCTCCTTTGTTCTGGGGATTTGGGAAAAAGGTGGGCAAATGAATGATTTGGTTTAGGGCCACACTGGATACCACCTTTGGCATAAAGGAAGGGTTAGTTCGTAGAGAGACTCTGTCTTGATGAAAAATGAGGAAAGGCCCCACTGCCATTAGTGCCTGTAGCTCTGAGACTCTTCTAGCTGAGGTTATCGCTAGTAGCAGGGCAGTTTTCCATGAAAGAAATTTTAAATCAGCTGAAAAAGCTGGTTCAAAGGGCGGCAGTGTAAGCTTTTCCAGAACAAAGTTGAGATCCCAAGTAGGTGTTGGTGCTCTCCTTGGCGGTCTTATGTTCTTAGCCCCTCTGAGGTACTGTCTTACGAGTGGATGTGAGAATAAAGGAGGATCCGTGTTGTAATGAGCTGAAATTGCTGAGGCGAGGATCTTAATACATGAAAAGGAAAGTCCTTTGTGCAACATCTCCGTTAAATATTGTAGAATCTGAGGAATGTTTGGATCAAAGGGATTTTGGCCTTTAGCCTGGTTCCAGGCGCAAAATCTTTTCCATTTCTCTGAATAGATTTTCCTGGTGCTGGTCCTCCTGGCCTCCAGAATGACATCCATAACACCTTTGGATAGAGGTGTTGGCTGGTTGTTTAGGTAATTTGCCATGCAGCCAGATTTAAAGTCTTGAGCTGGCTGTGTAGAATCTGATTGTCTCGCAGGGTGAGCAGGTGAGGAATTTGTGGTAAAATCCATGGTGGGCCATGTTCCTTAGAACTGGATACCAATGCTGGCGTGGCCAGTCTGGTGCAATGAGTATCATTTGTGGCCTCCTGGTCAGAGGAAGCATAATTCTCCTCTTGTCTTGGTCTTTTATCTGGAGGGGGATGGGAACCCCTGATTAGGGTAATAAAATCTTCAGCCATCTTAAGCATCTGTTTCTTAGGCATGGGTCCTTGAACTGTAGACTAATGTACAGTCTTCTTAGGTTTTAAAGGAGTTTTAAGCTTAGCATAAGATTTAATGGTGAGTGTAGTCGGTCTGAAGACACCTTCTGCAACCAAAGGTGTTTCCACTGCACCGGGGTCTACTTCTGCTCCGGTGTCGGAAGATTGCTGCGTCTGCCTAGTAGACTCTGCTTGAGAATCCACAGCTGTCTGGGGTTCCAGTTCTGCGGTCGTCAGGGGCTGCGTAGGTGTCTCACTGAAAACCGGATAACCGGCGACAGGCCCAGCAGAGGCCTCGGAGTCTGGCTTGTTCCTAGGCTGCCTGTCCTTATCCTTGCGTTTTTTATGTATGCAGGTCGTCGGCTGCTCCGATGGCATGATATAATTAAATTTCCTACCAAAGTAATGTCGTGCGAAGTCAAAACGGCGTTTGATAGTTCATTAAACCTAGCACAAAACCGACAACCTATGACGTCGTGGTCTGGGCCTAGGCAAGGAATACAACAGGAATGGAAGTCCTTATGAGGTATTTGCTTCCCACAAGAAATGCAATTGTTAACTTTTTCTGACATCGGACTGAGGCAAGAAAAGGTTCCCTCACGGGGTACTTAGCTTTATTGAAGACTTCGGACTGAAATTCAAATCGAAAATCTCAGGTGTCGGCCGACCGGCACTTGCCAACTGCTTCTGCTTCGGGCACCGCGCGGCAAGAAAAACTTAAGAAAATGGCGTCGGATGCCTCTTATATACCCCTGGCGCACTGACGTCAGGGAAGAAGCGACGGCAACTGACGCCGGACCAAGACTTTGGAATTCAGGCCGACTGCGGAACCGCCTGATGGCAGGATAACCCAAGTGTGATGACTGCAACAGTGTAACACGATGAACATCAATAAAAGACAAGTAGAACAGGAACCCCAACGGGGCACCTTTTTTGCAATGGCTCGGTGAAATCAGCAACAGAACACAGGTGTTCAGACTGCCGGCAAATAAGTTCAGAGGATGGTACATCCAGACTTTCATCTTTATGCCCTATGCTACACAAGGAGCATACGTATCACATATGGCATACCTTAAAGCAACCTAATGCTTTGATATACTGGCTAGACATTGGGCTGCTCCAGGCAGGGGATCCCTAATGTTATGAATACTGCAACAGTGAACTGGAAGGAAATCAGCTAGTTTGCACCCCCACAAGGGGCTCAAATGTCCTAAACTTAGTACTCACCAACATGGGGAGGGGGTCACCGCACTACCCCTGTGCACAACCCTCCCTGGTAAGGTCACACCATAAATCTGTCTTGTTTGAAGTAACAACCAGACCAGACACTCCCACAGGTGCAAAAAAAAAAAAAAACAGGAAAAAAGTCTCCAAAGCAAACTACAGCCTACTAGGCATTGGTATAAAAAGTTTCAAACCCCTAACACAGGCCACAATGACTCCTATGCAGAGGACTATACAAATGCCCTCTATAACCACCTAAACAACTGTATAGACTCAGCTGTACCTGATCGGATGAAAACCAGGTCCTCCAGAAAAAAATAGGTCACTCAGGTGGACCTCAAGAATAAACAGGTTATATAACAAAAGGAAAAATATGATGTCCAAGAACAACAGGGAAGTTACTCAGCAGAAGATCACCACCCTCCACAACTTGAACAAGCAAATCACATATCTTGTAAAGTCCTCTTAAATCTAGTTATGAAGCTAAATTAGTATCCCTAGCCAAGGAAAATCATAAGGCATTCTTTAGCTACGTGAGAAATCTAAAAATGAACAGCATGCGTCAGACTTATAGTGGACGGTACCTCTCATACTGAAACTAAGGAAACTGCCAATCTGCTGACAGATTTGGTGAAAACTTTACCACCCCCCCCCGTCCCCACCAGCCATACCCAAAAGCATACAAGACACCAGTCCTCTACCTAGTATCTCCAAACAGCATGTCATATCTGCGCTCTCCGGGTCTATATTAGAAGCACAAAGGTGGACTTACCCAAATACATAAACGCCGACATGTCTTCATCAAACCGCGAAAACATCAATCGCCCTGAAGCATGAAATCTGAAACGTCAAATCGTCATGGTTTGCCCTTCTGCAGTATAGCTCCGGAAGGTAAGTGTGCGATAGTTACAGATCTTAGGATTAGGATGCGGGTTAAGGTAAGTTAAGGTGAGTGCATACATGGTGGTATATGCAAGATTTAGTGTAGGGATAGAAGTAGGGTTTAGTTTAGGGTTAGAAGTAGGGTTTTTGGTTAGTGTACGTATGTGGGTTACTTAGTTTGCTTGGGTAGGTAATATGTAGCGGGCGGTGGGGTGGGACAACTATGACGGTTAGAGTTTTTGAATTTCGCTGTTTAGGGCATTTGGTGTATTCGCGGTTCACGGAAAATGTGTCGGTGTTTTAGTATTCGGTGACTAGGGCTTTCATGCTTTTAATATAGACCCGCGCTCTCCAAGGCGGAAAACACGGCCTCTATGGGATCAGATAACATCAAGGCTGCTTACACAACATTCTAAAGACCTAGCGGAACCACTTTCCACACTCTAACCTCAACCTGTACAATATCCTTGTTCCAGCAGTGTGGAGAATAGCAATAGTGATCCCCTTGCACTAAGGGGGATCATCAACCACCCTGGGAACTATAAACCAGTAAGCCTAACCAGCCCCATCTGCAAGGCCATGGAAAGAATCATCATGGACTTTATCAACAAGGACACAGATGGCCTTCAAACTCTTGATCTGACCCAGTTTGGCTTTGTTAAAGGTAGATCATGGTTAGTGAACTGGTGGGCTTACAGAATGTCATCAAAGCCCTGGATGAAGGCAAAAAGTACAGTTGTGTACACTTAACATAAATGTAGATATTTGAGTGTATTCACTGATGCAGTCATTACATTTGGGTAATCTGCTGGCATGTTGCCCTCAGTCGGCCTGATTAACAAAGTCTTGGGTCCTGCATCGGTTGCGGTCTCTTCTTCCACGACGTCAGGTTGTCAGGGGTATAAAACATGCAGCTGACGCCATTACATCAGTTTTTTTTTTACCCAGATGTCAGGTGCCCCCCTAATGGGGATCAAATAAACATAAAAACACAAAAGTATACCTCCAACAAAAAGCAAATATTCCAAAAAGGCTTTTAAGCATAGTAAAGGAAAGTAGAGATATAGCCAGAAAAAACTAGGGGGCTGGAGGGAGGGTATCCAGGACTGCAACAGTAAATACACTCGAACATCCACATTTATGGTAAGTGTACACAACTGTACTATGTTCTTCGTGTTTCACTGTTGCAGTCATTACATTTGGGTAGATTCCCAAAGCTATGGTTGGGAGGAGGAGCTTATACAGCATTAGGGCCTGCTATAAGGCCCTGCAAGACAGCAGTGGCAAAGCCAGCTCTGGATTTAGAGAAAATTGGTAAATGATGATGCTTGGTGAAAGTATGTACAGAGCTCCAAATAGCAGCTTCTAGGATATCCCTGGTAGGAACACCTCTGAGAAAGGCTGCAGAAGTAGATGCAGCCCTGGTAGAGTGAGATCTGATCCCCTGGGGGATAGGTTTTCCATGGTGCTTATAGAAGAAATTAATGCAATGGCTTATCCATTTAGAAATGATTTGTTATGAAATAGCCTTCCCCTCTGCCCCTGCAGCAAATGCTACCAGCAGTTGTTCAGATTTTCTTCGTGATTTAGTCCTGTCCAAGTAGAATCTAAGTTGTCTGTGCACATCCAAGGAATGCAGAATCTGTTCCCCTTTGTTCCGTGGATTGAGAAAGAAGGTTGGCAAATGAATGGACTGATTTAAGAGCCACACTGGAAACCACCTTGGGCATGAAGGATGGCTTGGCCCTGAGAGATACCCTGTCCGCATGAAAGATGATGAAAGGCTCCACTGCCATAAGGGCCTGTAATTCAGATATCCTTCTAGCTGAAGTGATTGCTAAAAGGAAGGCTGTTTTCCAAGAAAGAAATTTTAACTCTGCAGTCGCAGCTGGCTCGAAAGGAGGGAGAGTGAGTTTCTCCAAAACAAAGTTAAGGTCTTAGGCAGGGGTAGCAGCTCTCCTGGGTGGTCTCAGGTTTTTTGCCCCTATGAGATACTGCTTGAGCAGAGGATGAGAGAAAAGGAGAGGTTCTGTGTTATAATGAGCTGAAACAGCTGAGGCGTGGATTTTAATGGAGGAAAAAGACATGCCCTTGTGAAGCATCTCAGTTAAGTATTGCAAAATCTGAGGTAAATTGGGCGCTGCTGTGCTCATTCCTAAAGAGTGGTTCCAGGCACAGAATCTTTTCCATTTGTCAGCATAAGATTTTCTAGTACTAGGTCTCCTTGCCTCCAAGATGACATCCATCACAAGTTTGCTGAGGGATGATAAGGGTGAATTTAAGTGATTAGCCAGGCTGCAAGGTTCAATGTTGGAAGCTGAGGGTGAAGAATTTGGTTCTCCTGCTGAGACAGCAGGGAAGGGGTCTGAGGCAGGTGCCATGGAACTATTTGCGACACACTGCTTAGAAGGGGGTACCAGTGTTGGCGCGGCCAGTCTGGAAAAATCAAAATCATCCTTGGCCTGTCCTGTTTGACTTTTAGTAGAACTTTGGAGAGCAGAGGCAGAGGGGAAAAGGCGTAGACTGATGGGTTTTTCCAGCTGAAGGACAGTGCATCCACTTTCCAGGCTTGTTTGTGGGGGAGTCCTTGTGCAAAACTTGTCCAACTGGTAGTTCTGGGGGGAGGCAAATAGATCTATGTCTGGGCTCCCCCATTCACTTGTCAACATGTTGAAAATCCATGGTTCCAGTTTCCACTCGTGTGGGTCCAAAAGGTTTCTGCTTAGTCCGTCTGCCAGGGTATTCAATTTTCTTGGCAGGAATCGAGCTTGTAGGTGCATCTGGTAGCTCAAGGTTGTGTTCCACAATGCCATGGCTAGTCTGCAGAGGGGGTAGGAATGTGTACCCCCCTGCTTGTTTATGTACCACATAACAGTGGTGTTTTCCATCTTTATCATTAGTTGTCCTGGAAGAATGTTGTCCTTGAAGGCTGTCAGAGCATTCTGTACAGCTAACATTTCTTTTTGATTGATATGTAGGTGCATTTGATTTGGGTTCCATTTGCCCTGAATGCACTTCCCTGCCAGGTGAGCCCCCCATGCATAGTCTGATGCATCTGTAGTTAGGGTTTGGGTGGCAGGGGGTAGTGTGAATGGCAGTCCCTTGTTTTGGTGGCAGGCGTCTGCCCACCATAGGAACTCCAGGCGTAGGCAAGATATGATAGGAATCACTGTTTCCAGGCTGTGACAATGTTGACTCCATAGACTTTTTAGATACCACTGTAGTTTCCTCATATGCAGTCTTTCATATGGAATTAGAAGAATGCAAGAGGCCATGAACCCCAAGGCTTGCAGTATTTGTCTTGCAGACAGCAGGGTTTTTGTGGCCACTTGTTTGAAGTAAGTTACCAAATAAATTTGCTTTTCTGGCGTGAGGAAAGCCATCTGGGCAGTTGTATACAAGCTTGCACCCAGGAATGTAATCTGTTGACAGGGTACCAGCTGTGATTTCTTTTCGTTTATGGTGTACCCCAGACAAGTTAGAACCCTTTTTACAAACGCCAGATGATTTAAAAGCATGCCTTGATTTTCTGCCTGAATTAGACAATCGTCCAGGTATGGACATATTTGAATATTTCTTTGCCTGCAAAATGCAATAACTGGAGCCAGGCACTTTGTGAATACCCTGGATGCAGTAGACAAGCCAAAGGGCAGTGCAGAGAACCGATAATGTAAGTAGCCTGCTTTGAAATGTAGGTATCTTCTGCAAGATTCCCCGATTGGGATGTGAAGGTATGCTTCTTTTAAATTTAGAGTTGCCAACCAGGCGTCTTTGCCTAGCATAGAAAGTAACTAAAGAGTCAGTATCTTGAATTTTGCAATCTCCAGAAAGGTGTTTAGAGTAGACAGGTCCAGGATTGGACGCCATGATTTGCCTTTTCTGGGTACCAGAAAAAGCCTGGAACAGAAACCTTGTCCCTTTTCCTCTTCTGGTACCAGTTGAATAGCACCCATGCTTAAGAGGGAAAGTACTTGTTTTTGAGCCTCTGCCCACTGATTTGGGCGCAGGTCTGGACACTCGTTTGGTGTTGGCAACATGTGGAATCTGTATCCCTGGGACACTATTTAAAACTCACATGTCCTGGGTTATGAGTTCCCAGTTCTTTGCATGAAGAGCAATCTTTCCCCCCAAAGAGGTGGTCAAAAGACAAGTGCTTGGGAATTTTAAAAGGAAGTCATTGAGACTGTTTACCATTGGGGGTGTCTTATTTCCAGATTTGGAAGTGGATGCCCTTCCCCGCTTAGTTCTGAGTCCCCTGGGACTGAAACCTGGGGTTAATGCTGTGTCTGGGTTTGGCTTGAGAGGACCTGGAAGGGACTGGAAAGGACCAATTCTTAGTAGGCCAGTGCCTACTAAATCGCAGAGGCTGCACTTGTAAAAAGTCTTTAACAGTTTGCAAAGATTTAGCTTTATTTTCCACCTTTTTAAGAAATTCTTCAGCCTTATTGTCAAACAGACGGTCCTGATTTAAAGGAGCATTCAACAATTTAGCTTTAACATGATCAGGCAAAGATTGCTCCTTAAGCCAAGCATGCCTTCTAAGCACAGACCCAGTAACAGCAGCCCTGCAAGAGGCCTCTAAGGAATCAAAATCACATTGCAGAGTATGTTTTCCAACTTGTTCAGCAGAATGCATTAAATCCTGTAAATCTTTATTTTCCACACAGTCAGGAATCAACATCATTTTCTGTTTAGCAGTCCAATAATATGCTGTCGATATTTTAACATATGAAATTGGCAGTTTAAAGCTCTGATTGCCAAGGTTGCAGAAGTATAAACCTTTTTACCCCATCTATCCAGCGCCCTGGAGTCTCTATCAGAAGGGGTAGGATTTTTAGCAGTAGAAACCTTAATGCCCTTGGGCCCTTGAGAAATGGTCTCTGGATCTGCAACAGGATTTTTGAAAAGGAACTTGTGGGACACAGGAACCCTGTAGTATCTGTTAGGCTTACTAGGAGACGGAGGCAGGGAATCAGGGACCAAACTGGATTCTGAGAACAAATCATAAGCAATATCTAGTACAGGAGGTATAGCCAAAGGCCTACGCTGAGGAAGAAGGAAATCCCTAAGCCTCATTTTTGAATCAGAAAATTACTGGCTTTCCCAGTGGAAATGCTCCCTTAAAGTATGTAAAGTTTCCCCAAAAGAAAAATCCTCAGGAGGGGAGGCAGAGAAATGGAATCCTCTGCATCAGAATCCTCATAAGTAGGTATGGACAAATCCAGGTCATCAGAAGAGTCAGAAGAAACAGAATCCTGATCAAAAGATTTATAATCAAGCTCAGCTCTAGGCCTCTTGGGGGGGGGGGGGGTTGACTACCCCTGATTATAGTAATTAGAGCTTCAGCCATTTTATCAATTGTTTTTTAGGCATAGGGGCCTGAGCATGTGGCCTGGGTGTCGGTTTTTTAGACATGGATCGAGATTTAGGCCTTAGTAATGTAGGCGGTGTCGATTTAATATGCAAGTCTGGAGGCCTGAATACACCCTCAAAAGCCGGTGCCTGCACAGCGGTTCTGGACCCATCCAAAGTAGAGACATCCGTGGGTTCCATAGCTGAAGTATCTCGCGGCATGCTGGACTCCGAATGGGTCTCAGTAGAGGCCTGCGAATCAGACGTAGCGGGCATCAGGGGCTGCGAAAGCGCCTGAGTACTGGTGAACTGGTGACTGGCTTAGGAGAAGTGTCGTCAGCAGTTTTGGACCTCAGCGGCCTGTCTGTCTTTATCTTAGTATTTTTTCGGAATCCCGGTAGTCGGATGGCTAACTGCCGACATTTCTGGATAATTATAAACTGAGAACCGAAATATTTAGAGGCAAAAATGTACCAACAACGGATAGTGCGCTGATTAAATAAAACACAAAACCAACAGCAAGGTACGTCGTAGTCAGGGCATAGGCAAGGAATACAGTTTGAATGAAAATCTTTATGAGGTATTTGCTTTCCACAAGTAATGCAATTATTAACCTTTACTGACATCGGTAAGGAGCAAGAAAAAGGTACCCCAACGGGGTACTCAGCTTTAAGTTGAAGACTTCGGTTCTGAAACTCGAAAATGAAAATTTCAGGCGTCAGCCGACCGGCACTTGCGAACTACTACTGCTTCGGGCACCGCACGGCAAGAAAGACTGATGTAATGACGTCGGCTGCATGTTTTATACCCCTGACCACCTGACATCATGGAAGAAGGGACAGCAACCGACACAGGACCCAAGACTTTGTTAACCAGGCCGACTGAGGGCAACCTACCAGCAGATTACCCATATGTCATGACAGCAACAGTGAAACATGAAGAACATCAGTAAGTGCTGCCTATCTTGACTTAGCCAAGGCTTTTGACACAATCTCCCACTCAGGTATCATTGAGAAACTCTCCCAGCTGATCACTAGATGGGTAGCCAACTGGCTCACCAACAGAATGCATACTGTCAAAACTTAAGGATCCCACCTCTACCAGTAGACCAGTTACCACTAGCATAAAAAAAGATGCGTGTTGGGCCCTCTATTGTTTGGAATCTATTTCTCAGAAGTCCAGGCGAAAGCAAATTGCCTGATGCTTACCAAGTTTGCTGACTATAAACTAGGCACAATCACAGAGTCCCCAAACAATCTTAACATACTACAAAAGGGGCTAACACAGACAAATGATTGATGTCAAAGCCACTGACAAACTAAATGCAAAACAAATTATTGTCCCCTTTGACAAAGAGGAAGCCCCTGTAAATTACAATACTGACACAGCACTCCCTAAGCTCAAACCAGTGGTGCAAGATTTGGGAACACAGGTTGATAGCAATCTAAATTTTGATCACCACATGTCCACAGTGGTAAGGAAAGCCTTCTACATTGCACATCTTATAAGTAAGGGCACTGCATCCAAGACTAAGGATGTTAGAACTTCTCTGTACTCCACCCTCATCAGACCACTAGTACAGTAAAACACTCCCTTTTTAATGAAACACACACCAAACACCTGCAATAGCCAGAGAGACCACAGAGGTTTCTCACCACAAAAAATTCAAGGCCTCCAAAACAATCTACACTGAAAGACTGAAAGCCCTGTAACTGTACTCTGTATCCTACATGCTGCTGAGAGGCTACTTGTGTCTGGCCTACAGAGCAGTCTCTGACCCTGCCTAAATGAAAATGCTGCACATCGGCAAATTATATGGGACAAGAGTAACTCGCTCCAGGAATTGCAACCTAGCCTATGACATTAAAGGAACACGCTGGAGAGACAGATACATCTCCCTGAGATTGTCGATCCTCTGGAATAAACTCCCAATTCATGGGAAGCACAGCTCCTCAATAATCCTATTCAAGCGCAAGCCAGACAATTGGATGGGAGACTGTAAATTCACCCTGGGGGTGGCATCTATGTCTCTCATGGACAAGGGCAGTCACTATTGATAACAGACTCTCTCTGTGAATAGCAACCATATAACCAAGGTCAATTAAGTAACATGGCTATAACATGGCAAAACTCTTGTAAAGGCCCTAGGGCCATTAGGCTATTAACCTCCTATGGAAAGTAGCAGAAAAGAAAAAGGCAGAAGATGAAAAAAGTACAGTTGTGTACACTTACCGTAAATGTACATGTTCGAGTGTATTCACTGTTGCAGTCATTACATTTGGGTAATTTGCTGGCAGGTTGCACTCAGTCGGCCTGAATAAAGTCTTGGGTCCTGCGTCGGTTGCTGTCTCCTCTTCCATGACGTCAGGTCATCAGGGGTATAAAACATGCACCCAACACCATTTTAATCAGTTTTTCTTGCCCCAGATGTCAGGTGTTCCCCAAATGGGGAGTATATATATATATATATATATATATATATATACAAATAAAAACTGTAAATATATAAATGCATCTTAAAAACATAAAATGTACCTTCAACTAAAAGCAAATACACCACCACAAAGGCTTTTGAGTATAATGAAGGAAAGAAAAAGGTATAGAAAGGGGGCTGGCGGGTGGGTAACCAGAACTGCAACAGTGAATACACTCGAACATCTACATTTATGTTAAGTGTACACAACTCTACTATGTTCTTCGTGTTTCACTGTTGCAGTCATTACATTTAGGTAGAAACCCAAAGCTATGGATGGGAGGATGGAACTAAACAGCATTAGGAGCAGCTATAAGGCCCTGCAGGACTGCAGTAGCAAAGCCTGCCATGGATTTAGAGAAGAGAGGTAAATGATAATGCTTTGTGAACGTATGAACTGAGCTCCAAGTAGCAGCTTCTAGAATGTCTCTGGTAGGGACCCCTCTGAGAAAAGCTGCTGAAGTAGAGGCAGCCCTGGTGGAATGGGATCTGATCCCCTTGGGCACAGGTTTACCATGGTGCAAGTAGCAGAAACGAATGCAATGGCTTATCCATTTAGAAATAGTCTGCTTTGATATAGCCCTCCCCTCTGATCCTGCAGCAAATGTTACCAGTAGTTGCTCACACTTTCTTAGAGATTTTGTCCCGTTTAAGTAGAATCTTAGTTGTCTGTGTACATCCAATGAATGCAGAATCCGCTCCCCCTTGTTCTGCGAATTTGGGAAAAATGTTGGCAGGTGAATGGTCTGGTTAAGAGCCACACTGGATACCACCTTGGGCATAAAAGAAGGATTGGTCCTGAGGGCCACCCTGTCCGGATAAAAAATAATGAAAGGCTCCACTGCCATGAGAGCCTGCAGTTCTGAAACCCTTCTAGCTGAAGTGACTGCCAAAAGAAAAGCTGTCTTCCAAGAAAGAAATTTTATATCCACAGTAGCTGCTGGTTCAAAAGGAGGCAGTGTGAGTTTTTCCAGCACAAAACTGAGGTCCCATGCAGAAGTTGGCGCTCTCCTGGGAGGCCTTAAATATTTGGCCCCACTGAGATACTGTTTTAACAGTGGATGAGAAAAGGGAGGAGGCTCTGTGTTGTAATGAGCCAAGATGGGAGAGGCATTTATTTTTATTGAAGAAAAAGATAGGCCCTTGTCAAGCATCTCAGTTAAGTATTGTAAAATCTGAGGAATATTGGGCTTTCCTGTGTCTATTCCTTGTGCTTGGTTCCAAGCACAGAATCTCTTCCATTTATTAGCATAAGATTTTCTAGTACTAGGCCTTCTGGCTTCAAAAATGACATCCATCACAGGTTTACTGAGGGATGTGGTTTGAAGAATTAGTTGATTAGCCATGCTGCAAGATTCAGAGTTTGGAGCTGAGTGCGCAGAATTTGATAGTTCTGCTGAGACAATAGATGAGGTGTTTGAGGCAAGTACCACGGAGGAAGGTGTGTCATAATCCTTAGAAGCGGGTACCAGTGTTGGTGAGGCCAGTCCGGAGCAATTAGAATCATTTTTGTTTTTTCCTGTCTGACTTTTAGTAAGACCTTGGAGAGTAGAGGCAGAGGGGGAAAGGCATAGACTGATAGGTTTTTCCAGCTGAAGGATAGAGCATCCACTTTCCATGCTTTTTTTGGATGAGTTCTTGTGCAGATCTATTTGCCTCTCCCCAAAACTATGTCTGGGCTTCCCCATTTCTGTGTTAACATTCTGAAGATTTGTGGGTCCAGGTTCCATTTGTGCGGGTCCATAAGATTTCTGCTTAGGTCATCTGCCAGAGTATTTTGCTTTCCTGGCAGGAAATGAGCTTGAAGATGTATTTGGTAAGTCAAGGCTGTGTTCCACAAGGCCATGGGTAGTCTGCAAAGGGGGTAGGCATGGGTACCCCCCTGCTTGTTTATGTACCACATAACTGTGGTGTTGTCCGTCTTTATCAGTAGTTGTCCTGGATGAAGTAAGTCCTTGAAGGCTGTCATAGCATTCTGAACAGCTAGCATTTCTTTCTGGTTGATATGTAGATGCATTTGGTTTGGGCTCCATTTGCCCTGAATGCATCTCCCTGCCAGGAGGGTCCCCAAAGCATAGTCTGCTGTGCCTATAGTTAGGGTTTGGGTGGCAGGGGGTAGAGTGAATGACAGTCCCTTGTTTTGGTGACATGTCTCTGCCCACCAAAGAAACTCCTGTTGTAGGCAGGGAATGAGAGGAATCATTGTTTCCAGGCTGTGACAATGTTGACTCCATAAACTTTTTATGTACCACTGAAGTTTCCTCATATGCAGTCTCGCATATGGAATTAGTAGAATGCAGGATGCCATGAACCCCAAAGCCTGCAAACTTTGTCTTGCAGACAACTGAGTTTTTGTTGCCATTTGTTTGAAGTATGTTGTCAATTGCACTTGTTTATCTGGCGTGAGGTAAGCCATCTGGGTAGTTGTATTCAAGGCTTGCACCCAGGAATGTAATTATTTCAGAGGGTACCAGTTGTGATTTCTTTCCGTTTATGGTGTACCCTAGGCATGTTAGAAGCCTTTTTACAAATGCCACATGTTGAAGAAGAGTGTTCCTTGTCCTCTGCCTGAATGAGACAATCGTCCTGATAAGGATAAATGTAAATGTTTCTTTGTCTGCAGAATGCAATTACTGGTGCCAGGCACTTTGTAAAGATCCTAGGCGCAGTAGATAAGCCAAAGTGCAGTGCAGAGAATTGGTAATACGAAAAGCCTGCTTTGAAGCGGAGGTATCTTCTGCAATATTCCCTTATTGGGATATGCAGGTATGCCTCGTTTAAGTCTAGAGTTACCAACCAGGCATTCTTGCCTAGCATAGGCAGTAGCTGTTCTAAAGCCAGCATTTTGAATTTTGGAATGTCCAGGAACGTTTTCAGAATCGACAAGTCCAGTACTGGACGCCATGATTTATCTTTTCTGGGTACCAGAAAAAGTCTTGAATAAAATTCATTTCTGGTACTGGTTGAATAGCCCCCATATCCATGAGTGACATGACGTTTCTGGGCCTCTGCTAACTGGTTTTGTGGCAGATCTGGCCATCCGTTTGGAATTGGCAAAGTATGGAAATGAAATCTGTACCCCTGGGATACTAGGTTTAATACCCACTTGTCCTGGGTAATTAACTGCCAATTTTGAGCATGAAGTGCTAGTTGTCCCGCCCAAGGGGAATGCCAAAAGATAAGTGCTTGGAGATGGTAGAGGAAAGTCATTGAGACTGCTTACTGTAAGGTTGTGCTTCGTTACCTCCACATTTGGAGGTGGAGGCACCCCATTGCTTTGACCTGTAAGATCCCTGCGATTGATATCGGGAGCCTTTTGAGCGCCTGGGTTTGCCCTGAGAAGCTCTGTTGGACACAGGAAAGGACCAATTCTTAGCAGGCCAGTGCCTACTGAACCTGGGTGGCTGCACTTGCAAGACATATTTTACAGTTTGCATAAATTTAGCTTTGTCCTCCATTTTCTTTAAAACCTCTTCTGCCTTATTACCAAACAGACTATCATGCTGTAAAGGGGCATCCAACAATTTAGCTTTAACATGAACAGGCAGATTTTGCTCCTTGAGCCAGGCATGCCTTCTCATCACAGATCCAGAAACGTCGGCCCTGCAAGAGGCCTCCAAGGAATCAAAACCACACTGCAAAGTATGCTTTGCAACCTATTCTGCTGAATGCAATAAATCCTGTAACTCTCTACTTTCCACACAATCAGAAATCAACATAATTTTCTGTTTCAGTAAGCCCATAACATGCTGTTGATATTTAAGCATATAAAACTGGCAGTTTAAAGCCCTGATTGCCAAGGTTGCAGACATATAAACCTTCTTACCCCCTCTCTATCCAGCGCCCTGGAATCTCTATCAGAAGGGGTAGGATTTTTGGCTGTAGAAGCCTTAACACCCTCGGGACCCTGACAAATAGTCTCAGGATCAGCAGCAGGATTTTTGAAAAGAAATTTGTGGGCGTCAGGAACCCTGTAATTTCTGTCTGGCTTACTGGGAGCTGGAGGCAGGGAATCAGGAGCCATACTTGGCTCCGAGAACACATCAACAATGTTGAATACAGGAGGTATTGCCAAAGGCCTATGCTGAGGAAGAAGGAAATCATTAAGCCTCTTTTCTGATTCAGAGAATTCCTGACTCTCCAGTGAAAATGTTCCCTTAAATTATGCAAAGTCTCTCCAAAAGAGTAATCCTCAGGAGGAGATGCAGATGGGATGGATTCCTCTGCATCAGAATCCTCATAATTTGGAACAGAAAATTCCTTATCAGAAGAGGAATCAGAAGAAATAGAAACCTGATCTGAAGATTCATAGTCAGTGTCTTGCCTAGGCCTCTTAGCGGGGGGGGGTTGGGAACCTCTGATCAAGGTAATTAAATCCTCAGCCATTTTGATCATCTGTTTTTTTTTAGGTATAGGGGCCTGAGCACGTGGCTCATGCGTCGATTTTTTAGACTTACAAGTTGCTTTTGATTTTGTTTTTGAAGCTGGCGGTTTTATATAAAAATGCTGAGGCCTGAAAACACCCTCAGAAGCCGGTGCCTGCTCAGTGGCTCCGGACCCATACAAGGGAGAGACATCCGCGGGTTCAATACTCCGAGAATCTCACGGCATACCGAACTCCGCATGGGTCTCGGTAGAGGCCTGCGACTCAAATGTAGCGGGCATCAGGGGCTGCGAAAGCGCCTCACTGAGTACCGGCGAACCAACGACTGGCTTAGACATTTCGTCGTCGGTTTTGGACCTATAAGGTCTGTCTTTTTCCTTGCGTTTTTTGTGAACTCCTGTAGTTGGATTGCTAACCGACGACATTTCAGGGTAGTTAAACCTTGAACCAAAATATTTAGAAGCAAAGATATATAGACACTTAATAGTGCGTTGGTTAGATTTAGCACAAAACCGACAGCAAGGCATGTTGTGATCAGGGTCTAGGCAAGGAATACAGTACAAATAAAAATCCTTATGAGGTATTTGCTTCCCACAAGTAATGCATTTATTAACTTTAACTGACATCGGTAAGGAGCACAAAAAAGTTGCCCCAATTGGGTACTTGGCTTTAGTTTGAAGACTTCAGTTCTGAAACTCGAAAACGAAAATTTCAGGAGTCGGCCGACCGGCACTTGCGAATTGCTTCTGCTTCAGGCACCGGGCGGCAAGAAAGATGGATTAAAATGGCGTCTGCTGCATGTTTTATACCCCTGATGACCTGATGTCATGGAAGAGGAGACAGCAACTGACGCAAGACTTTGTTATTCAGGCCGACTATGGCAACCTATTACCCAAATGTAATGACTGCAACAGTGAAACACGAAGAAAGTACAGTTTTGTACCTACCATAAATGTAGATGTCCGAACTGGATAGCATCTGCAGTCATAACAAGTGGGTTGTCCTGTCGTCAGGCAGCCCTTCAGTCGGCCGGATTCCAAAGTCCGGGTCCGGCTTCGGCTGATGTCGCACTCCACCCGACGTCATCTCTGTTGGTCTTCGGGTATAAAGGCATCAGCCGACGCCATTTTCCTCAGTGTTTCTTGCCCCAGATGCCAGTAGCCCTCTTGCAGGCTAAAATTTGGGTAGATGCCAATGTTTTCAAATAGATAGAGGTAAACACAACAATAAGCATGTATGTACATATACACAAACAAATACACCATAAAAGACTCCCCCCCAACAGCTAGCTATTAGAAGGGTAAACACCCTAGGAGTACCACAGAGGGATGGAGGAGGGTAATCCTGACTGCAGATGCTATCCAGTTCGACATCTACATTTATGGTAGGTACAAAACTGTACTATGTCCTTCATGGATGCATCTGCAGTCATAACAAGTGGGTAGAATACCATAGCCAACTAGGGAGGAGGATAAAAGTAGATTATGGTGTGTTTAGGATCCCTTGCAGTACAGCAGTGGCAAACCCTGCTCGGGATCTGGAATATAGAGGCAAATTATAATGCTTGGCAAATGTATGCACGGAGGTCCAAGTAGCCGCCTCAATAATGTCTTTGGTTGCCACTCCTCGTAAGAAGGCTGTGGTAGTGGCTGTTGCTCTTGTAGAGTGAGGTCTTATGTTCTGTGGAATTGGTTTTCCATGGAAGGAGTAACAGAATCGTATGCAATTTCCTATCCATTTGGAGATTGTCTGTTTGGAAATAGCTTTTCCTTCCCTTCCTGTTGCATAGGCTACAAAAGTTGGTCAGTCTTTCTGCTATTTTTGTTCTGTCCAAGTAGTAGCGTAGCTGTCTATGTACATCCAAGGTATGCAGTATTCTTTCCCCTCTGTTTTGTGGGTTGGGAAAGAAGGTAGGTAGGTGGATTGCCTGGTTTAAAGATACTCTGGATACCACCTTAGGCATAAATGTAGGATTAGTCCTCATGGACACTCTATCTTGGTGGAAGATTAGGAAGGGTTGCACTGCCATTAAGGCCTGTAGTTCTGAAACCCTCCTTGCTGAAGTAATTGCCAGTAGGAAAGCAGTTTTCCATGACAGGTGTTGTAGGTCTGCTGTTGCTGCTGGTTCAAAGGGTGATAGTGTCAACTTTTCTAGCACAAAGTTTAAATCCCAAGCTGGTAATGGTGGTTTCCTTGGAGGTTTTACATTCTTGATTCCTCTGAGGAATTGCCTGAGCAAAGGGTACATAAAAACAGGTGTATCAAAGCTGTATTCTGCTGAAATAGCTGATGCATGTATCTTGATGGAGGAGTAGGACAGGCCTGAATGAAGAAGTTCGGCCAGATACTCCAGAATGTTAGGCATATCTATGTTTGACACATCTTTTCCTCTTTCCATTACTCCAGATGACAAACCTTTTCCATTTTCCAGCATAGTTCCTTCTTGTTGAAGGTCTGCGTGCTTCAAGAATAATGTCTTTAACTCTTTGGGAAAGTTCTGGAATAGCTGCTGTTATGTGATGTTCCATGCAGTCAGTTGCAAGGTTTTTAGGTTTGGATGTATGATGCTGTAGTTGTTCTGTGTTAACATCAAAGGCATCAGGGGAATTGTCCACATATTGTTCCGAGACATGCTCCTCAGTAGTGGGTACCAGTGTTGTCTTGGCCAGTTTGGAGCTATCAGGATTATCCTTGGACGTTCTTCCTTGATTTTCAGTAGTACCTTGTGTATCAAAGGAAGAGGCGGGAATGCATATGCTGTTAGGCCTTTCCAGTTGAAAGAGCGAATCCACTTTCCATGCTAATGGGTGGAATGTCCTTGTGCAGAATTTTTTGAGCTGGTGATTGAGAGGTGATGCGAATAGGTCTATCTGTGGCATTACCCATTTCTTTGAGATCGTCTTCAAGTTGTCCGTATGAAGCTTCCAGTCGTGGTCATCCGAAGTGGTTCTGCTTAATATGTCTGCTAGGGTATTGTCTTTCCTGGTACAAATATTGCCTGTAACTGGATGTTGTAGCTGAGTGCCAGGGTCCACAGCTCCAAGGTCATTCTGCATAGGGGTATGAATGAGTGCCTCCCTGTTTGTTGATGTACCACATGACTGTGGTGTTGTCTGTCCTTATCATCAATTGGCCCTCTTTGAGAAATGGTTTGAACTTTTGGATTGCCAGTTTTACTGCCAGCATTTCTTTTAGGTTGATGCAGTTGAAGTTGATCCTGTGTCCACAATCCTTGCACGCATTTGTCCAGCATGTGGGCCCCCATCCTAGGTCTGAAGCGTCTGTTGTGATGGTCTGGCTTGCTTGACATCTGCGAAAGGGTAGGCCTGGGTTTGACTGGCATGCCTGAGCCCACCATAGGAACTCCTGTTTTAAGCATGGAATTAGTGGGATTTCTGTTTCTAGACTGTGTCTGTGTTGGGACCATAAATTCTTTAGGTACCACTGTAGTTTTCTCATATGTAGTCTGGCAAATGGAACCAAGATTATGCATGATGCCATGAAGCCCAAGGCCTGCAGTACTTTTCTTGCTGTTAACTTGTTCAGTTTTGTTAGTGCCAAGAAGTATAGAGGGAGTTCTTTTGTTTTTCTGTAGTCAGGAATGCCATTTGTTTTACTGTGTCCAATTCAGCCCAAGAATGTCCTTGTTTGGGATGGTATCAGCCTTGACTTTTGTAAATTGACTGTGTATCCCAGTGCTTGTAGCAAGTACATGACCCTTTGTAAATCTGTTGTCAGCTTGCTTTTGTTGTCCCCTTGTAGCAGGCAGTCGTCCAGGTATGGGTAAATTTGAATTCCCTGAAGTCTGCAATGGGCGATTACTGATGCCAGGCATTTTGTGAATACTCTGGGCACAGTAGATAAGCCAAAAGGCAATGCTGAGAATTGATAGTGCTCTGATCCTGCAAGAAATCTGAGGTATCTTCTGCAGATTGGTCGAATGGGGACGTGCAGGTATGCCTCCTTGAGATCTAGAGTTACCAGCCAAGACTCCTTGCCCAGCATGGGAAGAAGTTGCTGTAGGGTCAGCATTTTGAATTTTGGGACAATGATGTATGTATTTAAGGTGGACAGGTCGAGAATTGGTCTCCAACTTTTTTCCTTTCTTGGAACTAGGAATAGTCTGGAGTAGAACCTCTTTCCTTGCTCTGCTGTTGGCACTCTTTCCACAGCTCTCATGTTTGCTAACTCCATTATCTGGCGTAGAGCCTCTGTTTTTTGATTTGGAGGTAGATTTGGCATTCCTCTTTGACTGGAAAAGTGTGGAAGTGAAACCGGTAACCTTGATCTATGGTTTGTAAAATCCACTTGTCCTTTGTTATGTAGTGCCAGTTCTTTGAAAATAAGGTTAACTTTCCGCCTAGAGGAGCTGCTATTTGTTCCCTGGTAGGCGGATTTAGGGTTAAGTCACTGTGGTTGTGTTGATGTAGTGGCAGTGGCTGTGTCTGTGCCTCTGTTGTTACCTTGCCACTGTCTTCCTCTGTAGGCACCTCCTCTGGATTGGTTTCTGCCTCTGGAACGTCTATTCCTGCCTCTTTGAAATTTTGTGGAGTCAGGAAAGGACCAATTTTTGGCAGGCCAGTTCCTGCTAAACATTGGGGGTTGAACCTGCAAGAAATCTAACAGTTTGAACAGATTTTGCCTTTTCTTCCATTTTCTTCATAACCTGCTGGGCAGATGTACCAAACAAACTTGTCTTGTCCATAGGAGCATCTAGCAACTTAGCTTTAACATGATCCGGTAAAGCTTGTTCCTTTAGCCATGCATGCCTTCTTATCACTGTGCCTGTCATGGCTGATCTAAATGAAGCCTCCAGTGCATCATAGCCACATTTTAAGGAATGGTTGCTAACCTGTTGTATGTTATTTACCATCTCTAATACATATTTCTTATCAAGAGATTCATCAGTGGTTAGTTTTTAGTTAACTGATCCAGCATAAACTCTTGGTATTGTATCATGTGAAACTGACAGTTTAAAGCTCTAGCTGAGAGAGTAGCTGAAGTGTAGACCTTTTACCCCATCTGTCTAATGACCTTGCTTCCCTTTCAGAAGGAATAGGGTTTTAGCTATGGTCATGGCTACTGCCTTGGGGCCCTGGGATATAGTTTCTGGGTCTGCAAGTGGAGCCTTGTAAAGGTGGTGATGAGTATCTGGCACCCTATAAAATCTGTCTGGTTTGGCAGGGGCTGGGGTAAAGAATCTGGAGCGGAGCAAACATCATTGAAAGCATCATCCACCACAGAGAGAACAGGGGGTATAGCTAAGGGCCTGTGCTGTGGGAGGTGCAGAAAGGTCCTAAGTCTTTTTCTGGAGTCTGAAAAATCCTGTTGCTGCCATTGGAACTGTTCTCGCATGGCATGCAAGGTTTCCCCAAAGGAGAATTCTTCTGGTGGGGAAGCAGCTGGGATGGATTCTTCAGCATCAGAATCTTCAAAATTGGAGAAGGGAGCCTCTGGCTGGTCAGTTATGTCTGATTCATCAGCAGAATCATCAGAGGACACTGGCTCGGGGGGCTCTGCCATAGGTCTCTTCTCTGGGGGCCGAGAGGCCCTGTCAGGGTGAGATTGAGATCCTCTAATTAAAGAAATTAAATCTTCTGCCAAAGTAAGCATTTGAGAACTAGAAGAGGGCCTGGATGGGGGTGGTTTAACAGGCACTGTCTTAGTAGTCTTGGCTGCTTTAGCCCTGGCGAAGGCCTTAATGGACATGGCTGCTGGAGGCCTAGCAGCACCACGTGCTGGGGTAGAAACATCCAAGGGGATGGTGTCTGATAAGTCAACCACCGTAGTGGGTAAAATTTCTGAAGTCGTTTCAAGAGTTGTAGCAGGGGCCTCAGTTGTAGGAATAGGTTCAGCTGTACTTTGTTCAGTTTCTCGGTTTCGCCGAAACCGAGACACTCATGTTTGCTTGACCATGGTTTCGGCGAAACCGGACCATGAAGTGTCGGTCTTTATCTTTGCGTTTTGCCAGATTGGGTAGTCGGAGGATCCGGCGGCATAATGTACGCAAAATCAGAACCGAAAAACTGTTCTGCGAACTCGACCGACGCCTAAGCGTCGGTTGAAAGAAGCACAGGCGAACAGGCTGCTACGTCGTGGGCTGGGCCTAAACAAGGCAGACAGTAAGAGTGGAAATCTTTATGAGGTATTTGTTTCCCACAGTTTAAACAATTGTTAACTTTTTCTGACATCGGCTGAGGCAAGAAAGAGTCCCCAACGGGTACTTAGCTTTAGAAGTCTTGAAGTAGTATTCGGTAGAAGTAATCTCTGGATCCGACCGACCGGCACTTGCGAACAGCTTCTGCTTGAGCCACGCGCAAGAAAGACTGAGGAAACTGGCGTCGGCTGATGCCTTTATACCCGAAGACCAACAGAGATGACGTCGGGTGGAGTGCGACATCAGCCGAAGCCGGACCCGGACTTTGGAATCCGGCCGACTGAAGGGCTGCCTGACGACAGGACAACCCACTTGTTATGACTGCAGATGCATCCATGAAGGACATCATCAGAAGTATGTGGTAAGGATTAAAGGTACAGAAGACAAAGACAGACATGAAGTGCGGGACAATCTCATTGTTCCTTTGGGTGTAAAAACACATGAGGTAGTAGCATTTATTCTTATTAACAAGAAGGCATTTGGTGGCATTACATTTAAGACTTTTTTCAATGAAATATTTTCCTGGAAAATGTGAAAAACAAGAAAAACTGTAACCCATTCAATCTTTATGTCATAAAAACATTTAACAGGGAAACAAAAAAAAAAACAAAATTCATATACAATTCTGAAGACAGGTGAAGAGAGAGACTTAGAAAGGACATTTGAAAACTATGTAAAGAAGTACTTGGCATTACAAAAGTTTATGACAAAAGGGGTTTATGGTTTGGCGGATTGAACTGTAATATTGTGTTAAACAGAGAAAAAAAAATTATACATTTACTAAGCATGACAAATGTGAAGGTTGTAAAATAATTGAGCTAATCCAAAACATTTTTTTTGTGGAAAAGGACAGAAAAGTAAATTAATGTGAAAGTACAGTTTTGTACCTATCATAAATGTAGATGTTCGAGTGTTCACACAGCTGCAGTCATCACACTTGGGTTATACTGCCGGCAGGCGGTCCCTGCAGTCGGCCTGAGTTCCAAAGTCTTGGTCCAGCGTCGGTTGCTGTTGCTTCTTCCCCTACGTCAGTGCGCCAGGGGTATATAAGATGCATCCGATGCCATTTTCTTCAGTTTTTCTTGCCCCAGATGTCAGGTGCCCTCAAGTAGGTAGGCAAAAAATATTGCTAAGCAAAAATATACCATAAAAACAATACAGTCAATTACCAGCAAATACACCCCAAAGGTTGTATAGGATAGAAAGGTACAGATAAGTCCAGCTAGTTCAGAGGGGATGGAGGGAGGGTAACCTGGACTGCAGCAGTGTGAACACTTGAACATCTACATTTATAGTAGGTACAAAACTGAACTATGTTCATCGTGTTACACTGCTGCAGTCATCACACTTGGGTAGAATCCCAAAGCTAAGGTTGGGTGGCTGGTCTATAAAGAGTTAGGATTGGCTCTGAGGCCCTGCAGAACTGCACTGGCAAATCCTGCACTGGATTTAGAGTAAAAAGGCAGGTGGTAATGTTTGGTAAAGGTGTGCACTGAACTCCAAGTTGCAGCCTCCAAAATTTCCTTGGTAGGTACTCCTCTGAGAAAGGCTGCTGAAGTGGCTGTAGCCCTGATGGAATGTGGCCTAATGTTATTTGGGACTGATTTTCCATGGTGTGTGTAGCAGTACTGAATACAGTGTCCTATCCATTTGGATATAGTCTGTTTTGAGATAGGCTTGCCCTGTGATCCTGCAGCACATGCTACAAACAGTTGCGCAGTTTTCCTGAAAGCCTTTGTTTTGTCCAAGTAGAAGTGTAGCTGCCTGTGTATGTCCAAAGAATGGAGGAGTTTCTCCCCTTTATTCTGGGGGTTTGGATAAAAAGTTGGCTTGGTTAGGTGCCACACTAGATACCACTTTTGGCATAAAGGTAGGGTTTGTTCTTAAAGAGACCCTGTCCTGATGAAAAATTATAAAAGGTTCCACTGCCATTAACGCCTGTAGCTCTGAGACTCTTCGTGCTGAAGTTACTGCCAGGAGCAGAGCAGTTTTCCATGATCAAAATTTTAGATTGGCTGTATTGGCTGGCTCAAAAGGTGGTAGGGTTCGTTTTTCCAAAACGAAATTGAGGTCCCAAATTGGTGTTGGTGCTCTCCGGGGCGGTCTTATTTTTTTAGCCCCTCTGAGGTACTGCTTTAGCAAGGGATGAGAGAATGAAGGAGGATCCGTGTTGTAATGTGCTGAAATGGCCGAGGCATGGATCTTAATTGATGAGAAGGATAGGCCTCTGTCCAGCATCTCAGTTAAGTATTGTAAAATCTGAGGAATGTTTGGAATAAGAGGGTCAAGGCTTTGAGCCTGGTTCCAGGCGCAGAATCTCTTCCATTTTTCTGAGTAAGCTTTCCTGGTGCTAGGCCTCCTGGCCTCCAAAATGACATCCATAACAGCTTTACGGAGAGGTGTTGCCTGCTTGACTAATGTATCTGCCATGCAGCCAGGTTTAGGGTTTTGAGCTATCCGTGCAGGATCCGATTGTTTTGTTGAGTCAGAAGGTGTGGAATGTGAGGCAAAATCCATGGTGGGCCTTGAGCCAAGTTCCTTAAAATAGGGTACCAGTGCTGGTATGGCCAGTCTGGAGCAATCAGGATCATCTGTGGTTTTTCTTGGCTGGCTTTTAGGAGTACCTTTGAAAGGAGAGGCAGTGGCGGGAAGGCATAAACTTTTAGGTATTTCCAGCTGAACAGAAGAGCATCCACTTTCCATGCTTGTTTGTGATAAGTCCTTGTGCAGAATTTTTGTAGTTGGCAATTCAGTGGGGAGGCAAAAAGATTTCTGTCTGGGCATCCCCACCTTTGCATTACCATGCTGAAGATTTGTGGATTTAATTTCCATTCGTAAGGGTCCATGATGTCTCTGCTTAGATCATCTGCCAGAGTATTTTTCTTTCCTGGCAGGAACTCTGCTTGCAGGTGGACTTGATACATTAGAGCTGTGTTCCACAAGGTCATGGCTTGCCTGCATAGGGGACAACAATGAGTGCCCCCTTACTTTTTTATGTACCACATTACTGTGGTGTTGTCTGTCTTTAGTAGTAATTGTCCTGGATGTAGAAGGTCCTTGAAAGCTGTTAGGGCATTCTGAACAGTCAAAATCTCTTTTTGATTGATGTGAAGATGCATCTGGTCAGTGGTCCACTTGCCCTGAATGCATTCTCCTGCCATGTGTGCTCCCCAGGCGTAATCCGAAGCATCTGTTAGAGTTTGCCTGATTGTGGGTTGGGTAAAAGGCTGACCCTTGTTTATGTGACATGCCTGTGCCCACCATCGAAACTCCTGTTGCAGGCAGGGAATCATTGGTATTACTACTTCTAAACTGTGCGATTGAGTCCAAACACTTTTCAGGTACCATTGTAATTTCCTCATATGCAGTCTGGCATATGGTATTAGTAGTATGCAGGATGCCATGAATCCCAGGGCCTGCAGAATTTTTCTTGCAGGGAGATGGGACTTTCTTGCCAGCAATTGAAAATATTGAGTTAGTTGAACTTGTTTGTCTGGCGCGAGGTAAGCCATCTGGGCCGTTGTATTTAAGCTGGCACCCAGGAATATAATCTGTTGCGAGGGCACTAGTTTTGACTTCTTTTCGTTTACTGTGTACCCTAGAGAAATTAGCAGCCTTTTCACAAACGCCAGATGCTGTAGAAGAATGTCCTTTGTCGCTGCTTGAATGAGGCAGTCGTCCAGGTATGGATATATTTGAATTCCTTTTTGCCTGCAAAATGCAATTACTGGTGCCAGGCACTTTGTGAAGACCCTTGGCGCAGTAGATAAGCCAAAGGGCAGTGCAGAGAATTAGTAGTGCATTGTACCAGCTTTGAATATGAGGTATCTTCTGCAATTTTGTCTGATAGGGACATGCAGGTATGCCTCTTTGAGGTCCAGAGTAACAAGCCAAGCCTTCCTGCCCAGCATGGGTAGAAGCTGCGGAAATGTCAACATTTTGAATTTTGGAATATCCAGGTAAGTATTCAGAATTGAAAGATCTAGTATGGGCCTCCAGGCCTTCTTCTTTCTGGGGACCAGGAAGAGTCTTGAGTAAAATCCTTGTCCTTGTTCCTGTTGTGGTACTTTTTGAATAGCTCTCATGTCCATGAGGGCTGAAAATTGTTTTTGTGCCTCTGCCTATTGATTTTGTGGCAGGTCTGGCATTCCTTTTAGCCTTGGTAAAGTATGAAAGTGGAATCTGTAACCTTGAGACACAATATTAAGGACCCATTTGTCCTGGGTGATTGTTTGCCAGTTCTGAGAAAAAAGTACTAGTTTTCCCCCTAAGGGGGCTTCCAAAAGGGATGTGCTTGGCGTACTGAGGGGAAAGTCATTGCAACTGTTTCCTGTAAGGTTGAGACTTGTTCTCACCACCTTTTGGGGTTGAGGTGCCCCACTGTCGTCTATTTGAGCCTTGGGGTTGAGATCTGCCTCTTGGGCATCTGTATCTGCCTCTCTGTGGCCTGTCTGTCACTGGAAAGGACCAATTCTTTGTTGGCCAATTTCTGCTAAACCGAGGTGGCTGTACCTGTAAGAAATCCTTGACTGTTTGCATAGATTTAGCTTTATCCTCCATTTTCTTTAACACCTCTTCTGCCTTAACACCAAACAAAGTATCATGCTGTAAAGGAGCATCCAATAATTTTGCCTTAACATGATCAGGTAAACTTTGTTCTTTTAAGCAAGCATGTCTTCGAATCACAGAACCTGTAACTGTGGCTCTACAAGATGCCTCTAAAGAATCAAAACCACATTGCAGAGTATGTTTTCCCACTTGTTCAACTGCATGCAATAAATCCTGCATTTCTTTACAATCAGGAGCTTCAGAGCTTGCAAGCATTTTTTTGTTTTAACTGAGCCATTAAATATTGTTGGTACTTAAGCATGTGAAACTGGCAATTTAAAGCTCTTACTGCTAAAGTTGCAGAAGTGTATACTTTCTTCCCCCATCTATCCAAAGCTCTGGAATCTCTGTCTGAGGGTACTTGATTTTTTGCAATGGAAGCCTTAACCCCTTTTGGACCCTGGGAAATAGTTTCTGGATCAGCAGAAGGGTTTTTGTAAAGAAACATGTGAGAGTCAGGGACTCTATAATACCTATCTGGCTTTGCTGGAGCAGGGGGCAAAGAGTCAGGAGATAAACTGGATTCAGAGAATACACCATCCACAATATCCAGCACTGGCGGAATAGCTAGGGGCCTGTGCTGAGGCAATAAGAGGAAATCCCCGAGCCTTTTCTTGGATTCTGAGTAATCCTGGCTTTCCCAATGGAAATGCTCCCTCCTCATGGTATGTAAAGTTTCCCCAAAAGAATAATCCTCAGGAGGAGAGGCTGAAGGGATAGATTCTTCAGCATCAGAGTCCTCATAGGGGAGTAGAGAGTATCCCTGGTCGGAAGAGGAATCAGAGGAAATGGAAACCTGATCAGAGGAGTCATAGTCTGTATCCTGCCTAGGCCTTTTCTCAGGAGGGGGATGGGAACCCCTGATTAGAGTAATGAGGTCTTCAGCCATCTTAAGCATGTTTCTTAGGCATGGAGGACTGTCCAAGAGAATGCTGTACTTGTTTCTTTGTCTTTAATGGTACCTTTGTCTTGGCTGTTGTTTTAACGGTAAGTTGTGAAGGTTTGAAAACACCCACAGAAGCCGATGCCTGCTCAGCGGCTCCGGACCCATCTGAGGGATTAGTTTCTGTAGGCCCAATACCTTGAGTTTCCAGAGGCCTAGATGTCTCCACATGGGAGTTGGAAGCGGCCTGTGGCTCTGAGGTAGCAGGTGTCAAGGGCTGTGAAAGCACCTCACTGAAAACCGGCGACTGGCCTAGAAGAGGTTTCATCGTCGGTTTTGGACCTCGGTTGCCTGTCTTTATCCTTGTCTCTGTGTTTTCCCGGTATGGTCGTTGGCTGATCCGACGGCATCGTATAATTGAACCTTCAGCCAAAGTAGTGCAAAGCAAAATCAAAACGTCTTTTTATAGTGCGTTTGTTAAATTTAGTACAAAACCGACAACTAGTGACGTCGTGATCAGGGCCTAGGCATGGAATACAGTAAGAGTGGAAGTCCTTATGAGATATTTGCTTCCCACAAGAAATACAATTAACTTTTGCAGACATCGGACTGAGGCAAGAAAAAAGTTTCCCCAACGGGGTACTTGGCTTTATTGAAGACTCCGGATCTGAAATTCGCCTTCGAAAATCTCAGGAGTCGGCCGACCGGCACTTGCGAACTGCTTCTGCTTTGGGCACCGCGCGGCAAGAAAGACTGAAAAAAAATGGCGTCGGATGCATCTTGTATACCTCTGGCGCACTGACGTCAGGGAAGAAGCAACAGCATCCGACGCCGGACCAAGGACTTTGGAAATCAGGCCGACTGCGGGACCGCCTGACGGCAGGATAACCCAAGTGTGATGACTGCAGCAGTGTAACACGATGAACATCTGAAATGTTATAAATTAACAAAAGTGGACATTTATGGATGGATTTTAAAAATGAAAATAAAAGCAAGGAAAAGATGAGAGAGAGAGAGAAAATGAACAAAGAAAAAAATTTAGTAGTAGTAGAAATAAAATAAAAATTAGATGAAAAATAAAGAGGACACAGGAGGATGATCTGAAGTAAGTAATGAAGACAACAAACTGAAAGATAGCAAAATGAAAAAAAAATATATTGGTAAAAGGGTAAAAGAAAAAGAAAATGTAAAGGGACATGAACCAAAGAAGGAAAAAAAAAAGAAGAAATATATGAAAAAGAATATATACAGCTAATGGTTGGGGGTTAGTATAATGGTTCAGGCGTTTTAACTTACAGACACGCGGTACAGTGCTTATTTGCACTTTTGGGAGGGGAATTAGTTTGGCTTAGAATAGCCTATGAAGGCAGCTAGCCTAGTAATTAACCATGAATCTATAGAAAAGGGAGTGGAGTGCTTTATGCAAATTTGAATATTAAGAATATAGTAAGAAAAAGAGATTTTAGAGTGGTGTAATACATGAGATGTAGGTGTAATTATATTAGAAGACATAAGACTTTTAATAAATGAAGAAAGATTACAAGCAGATAAACTATGGGGAGGAAAGATCATCTGGAATTTGGGAAATGAGAGAGGTTCTAGAATAGCCATATTCTGTAGAAATATAGTAAAGATATTAGATGCAATATTAGCGAGAATGGGAAGATTAAACCATTGTAGATTTAAAATGGAAAGAATGAGTGTACAGAATAACAACATGATATGGTTATACTAATTGTAAAGAAAGGGAAAGTTTATTTAATCAGATTTTAGACTACATAGTGATAAATGACTATTATAATAACAGCAGACTTTAACTGTGATTTAAAGGGCAAGCATAAAAAGAAAGGAGAGAGTATAATAAAAATATTAGAAGTTATAAGATGTGGTAAGTTAAAATTTGGGGGCCAAAATTCACGGACTTACAAAGGGGTATGTACAGAACTGAAAGAGATGGTTTTACATTACCATAAGGTTAAGTTAAATAGAAGGGAAAGTAGTTGAAACAGGATTCTCTGACCATCTTGCAATATGACTAGAGCTAAAGGAAATACTGAATATATAAAAATAGGCAAAGGAATAAAAAGGATAAATGAGAAAGCATGGAATGAAGGAGGAAGGAGATTAGTAATGCAGTTATGGAAACATAATACAAGAACAGTTTATGAAAATCGGTCTGAATGGTGGATTACATTTAACAAATATTTTTTTTACAGTGGCAATATTGATGCAAGAAAAGTACAGAAAGAAAAATATATAAGAACACAATGATGCACTGGAAGATATAGAAAGTACAGTTGTGTACACTTACCATAAATGTAGATGTTCGAGTGTATTCACTGTTGCAGTCATACATTTGGGTAATCTGCTGGCAGGTTACCCTCAGTCGGCCTGAATTCCAAAGTCTTGGGTCCTGCATCGGTTGCTGTCTCCTCTTCCATGACGTCAGGTCGTTAGGGGTATAAAACATGCAGCCGACGCCATTTTCTTTTGTTTTTCTTGCCCCCGATGTCAGGTGCCCCCAAAAAGGTAGCAATAATATATACGTATATATATATATATATATATATATATACATATATATATACACACACACATATATATATATATATATATATATATATATATACATATATATATATATATATATATAGATATACATACATATATATATATGCATATATATATATACATATATATATATATATATACATATATATATATATGTACATATATATATATACATATATATATATATACATATATATATATATATATATAAATACACACACACACCTATATACATGCATCAGTATAAACTTTACCTTCATCTACAAGCAAATACACCACATAGGCTGTAGAAGATGGAGAAGGAAAGATAAACAGTAGAATGACAGGGGGATGGCGGGAGGGTAACCTAGACTGCAACAGTGAATACACTCGAACATCTACATTTATGGTAAGTGTACGCAACTGTACAATGTTCTTCGTGTTTCACTGTTGCAGTCATTACATTTGGGTAGAATCCCAAAGCTATGGATGGGAGGATGGAACTATACAGCATTAGGAGCAGCTATAAGGCCCTGCAGGACTGCAGTGGTAAAGCCTGCCCTGGATTTAGAGAAGAGAGGTAAATGGTAATGCTCTGTGAACGTATGAACTGCGCTCCAAGTAGCAGCTTCTAGAATGTCTCTGGTGGGGACCCCTCTGAGAAAAGCTGCTGAAGTAGAGGCAGCCCTGGTGGAATGGGATCTGATCCCTTTGGGCACAGGTTTACCATGGTGCAAGTAGCAGAAACAAATGCAATGGCTTATCCATTTAGAAATAGTCTGCTTTGATATAGTCTTCCCCTCTGATCCTGCAGCAAATGCCACCAGTAGTTGCTCAGACTTTCTTAGAGATTTTGCCCTGTTTAAGTAGAATCCTAGTTGTCCGTGTATATCCAATGAATGCAGAATCCGCTCCCCCTTGTTCTGCGGATTTAGGAAGAAAGTTGGCAAGTGAATGGTCTGGTTAAGAGCCACAATGGATACCACCTTAGGCATAAAAGAAGGATTGGTCCTGAAGGCCACCCTGTCCGGGTAAAAATTAATGAAAGGCTCCACTGCCATGAGAGCCTGTAGTTCTGAAATCCTTCTAGCTGAAGTGACTGCCAAAAGAAAGGCTGTCTTCCAAGAAAGAAATGCTATATCCGCAGTAGCTGCTGGTTCAAAAGGAAGTAGGGTGAGTTTTTCCAGCACAGAATTGAGGTCCCATGCAGGAGTTGGCGCTCTCCTGGGAGGTCTTAAATTTTTGGCCCCTCTGAGGTACTGTTTTAACAGGGAATGAGAAAAGAGGGGAGGCTCTGTGTTGTAAGGAGCCGAGATGGCAGAGGCATGGATTTTTATTGAAGAAAAAGATAGGCCCTTGTCAAGCATCTCAGTTAAGTACTGCAAAATCTGAGGAATATTGGGCTTTGCTGCATCTATTCCTTGTGCTTGGTTACAAGCACAGAATCTCTTCCATTTATCAGCAGAAGACTTTCTATTACTAGGCCTTCTGGCCTCCAAAATGGCATCCATCACAGGTTTACTGAGAGATGTGGTTGGTGAAATTAGTTGATTAGCCATGCTGCAAGATTCAGAGTTTGGAGCTGAGTGTGCAGAATATGATAGTTCTGCTGAGACAATAGGTGAGGTGTTTGAGGCAAGTACCACCGAGGAAGGTGTGACATATTCCTTAGAAGCGGGTACCAGTGTTGGCGATGCCAGTCCGGCGCAATTAGAATAATTTTTGGTTTTTCCTGTCTGACTTTTAGTAAGACCTTGGAGAGTAGAGGCAGAGGGGGAAAGGCATAGACTGTTTTTTCCAGCTGAAGGATAGAGCATCCACTTTCCATGCTTTTTTTGGATGAGTTCTTGTGCAGAGTTTGTCCAACTGATAGTTTTGGGGAGAGGCAAATAGATCTGTGTCTGGGCTCCCCCATTTTTGTTAACATGCTGAAGATTTGTGGATCCAGTTTCCATTTGTGCGGGTCCATAAGATTTCAGCTTAGGTCGTCTGTCAGAGTATTTTGCTTTCCTGGCAGGAACTGAGCTTGAAGATGTATTTGGTAAGTCAAGGCTGTGTTCCACAAGGCCATGGCTAGTCTGCAAAGGGGGTAGGAGTGAGTACCCCCCTGCTTGTTTATGTACCACATAACTGTGGTGTTGTCCGTCTTTATCAGTAGTTGTCCTGGATGAAGTAAGTCCTTGAAGGCTGTTAGTGCTTTCTGAACAGCTAGCATTTCTTTCTGGTTGATATGTAGATGCATTTGGTTTGGGCTCCATTTGCCCTGAATGCATCTCCCTGCCAGGTGGGCCCCCCAAGCATAGTCTGATGTGTCTGTAGTTAGGGTTTGGGTGGCAGGGGGGTAGAATGAATGACAGTCCCTTGTTTTGGTGACATGTCTCTGCCCACCAAAGTAACTCCTGTTGCAGGCAGGAAATGAGGGGAATCATTGTTTCCAGGCTGTGACAATGTTGACTCCATAAGCTTTTTAGATACCATTGAAGTTTCCTCATATGCAGTCTCGCATATGGAATTAGTAGAATGCAGGATGCCATGAACCCCAAAGCCTGCAGAATTTGTTTTGCAGATAGCTGGGTTTTTGTTGCCACTTGTTTGAAGTATGTTGTCAATTGAATTTGTTTGCCTGGCATGAGGTAAGCCATCTGGGCAGTTGCATTCAAGCTTGCACCCAGGAATGTAATTATTTGAGAGGGTACCAGTTGTAATTTCTTTTCATTTATGGTGTACCCTAGGCATGCTATAAGCCGTTTTACAAATGCCAGATGCTGGAGAAGGGTGTCCTTGCCCTCTGCCTGAATGAGACAATCGTCCAGATAAGGATAAATTTGAATGTTTCCTTGTCTGCAAAATGCAATTACTGGTGCCAGGCACTTTGTAAAGACCCTGGGCGAAGTAGATAAGCCAAAGGGCAGTGCAGAGAATTGGTAATGCAAAAAGCCTGCTTTGAAGCGGAGGTATCTTCTGCAAAATTCCCTTATTGGGATATACAGGTATGCCTCAAGTCGAGAGTTACCAACCATGCATTCTTGCCTAGCATAGGCAGTAGCTGTTGTAAAGTCAGCATTTTGAATTTTGGAATGTCCAGGAACGTGTTTAGAATTGATAAGTCCAGAATTGGACACCATGATTTGTCTTTTCTGGGTATCAGGAAAAGTCTTGAATACAATCCTTGTCCTTTTTCCTTTTCTGGTACTGGTTGAATAGCCCCCATATCCATGAGGGACATGACTTGTTTCTGGGTACCTGCCCACTGGTTTAGTGGCAGATCTGGCCATCCGTTTGGAATTGGCAACGTGTGGAAATAAAATCTGTACCCCTGGGATACTATGCTTAATACCCACTTGTGCTGGGTAATTAAATGCCAATTTTGAGCATGAAGTGCTAGTTTTCCCCCCAAGGGGGGTTGCCAAAAGATAAGTGCTTGGAGATGGCAGAGGAAAGTCATTGAGACTGTTTACTGTAGGGTTGTGCTTTGTTACCTCCAGATTTGGAGGTGGAGGCACCCTATTGCTTTGACCTGTAAGATCCTTGTGATTGATATCTGGAGCCTTTGGAGCACCTGGGTTTGCCCTGAGTGGCTCTGTTGGACACAGGAAAGGACCGGTTCTTAGTAGGCCAGTGCCTACTGAACCTGGGTGGCTGCACTTACAAGAAATCTTTTACAGTTTGCATAGATTTAGCTTTGTCTTCCATTTTCTTTAAAACCTCTTCTGCCTTATTACCAAACAGACTGTTATGCTGTAGAGGGGCATCCAACAATTTAGCTTTAACATGATCAGACAGAGTTTTGCTCCTTGCGCCAGGTATGCCTTCTTATCACAGATCCAGTTATGGCAGCCCTGCAAGAGGCCTCCAAGGAATCAAAACCACATTGCAAAGTATGCTTTCCAACCTGTTCTGCTGAATACAATAAATCCTGTAACTCTATTTTCCACACAATCAGAAATCAACATCATTTTCTGTTTCAGTAAGCCCATAACATGCTGTTGATATTTAAGCATATGAAACTGGTAGTTTAAAGCCCTGACTGCCAAGGTTGCAGACATATAAACCTTCTTACCCCATCTATCCAGCGCCCTGGAATCTCTATTAGAAGGGGTAGGATTTTTGGCTGTAGAAGCCTTAACACCCTTGGGACCCTGCAAAATAGTCTCAGGGTCAGCAACAGGATTTTTGAAAAGAAATTTGTGGGAATTAGGAACCCTGTAATATCTATTTAATCAAATAAAAGCTATTTAATCAAAGTCTTACCTCTGGATACGTACCCAGGGAGTGGCGCACTGCAACTGTGGTCCCACTTCACAAAGGCGGTGCCTCCACCGACCCTGGAAATTACCGGCCCATTAGCTTGACAAGCCTTATCTGCAAAGCTATGGAGAGGATCATAATGGACCTCATAAATAAAGACATAGGGAATTTGCAGACTTTGGATCCAACCCAGTTTGGCTTTGTCAAAGGCAGATCATGCCTTTTAAACTTGGTTGACTTTTTCGAAACAGTCACCAAAGCCATTGATGAGGGAAAGGCAGTCCACACAGCCTACCTCGATATGGCTAAGGCCTTCGATACAATACCCCACTCGGGTATCATTGAAAAACTCATCAGCTTAAATGTCAACCCATACATCACAAGATGGGTTGCAAACTGGCTGAGTGACAGAACCCACAGGGTCAGAGTTGCTGGCGCCATGTCAGACTCAAAGCCTGTCACAAGTGGTGTCCCACAGGGCTCAGTCCTGGGCCCACTCTTGTTTGGCATCTACTTTTCCGAAGTACAAGCAAACACAGGAGGGTTATGGCTGACAAAGTTTGCAGATGACTGCAAACTGGGCGCCATAGTAGAAAACACATCTGACACAGATATCCTTCAGAAGGGTCTCACAGAAACGGATAACTGGTGCTAGAGCCACGGCCTAAAGTTAAATGCCAAAAAATGCATAGTCATACCCTTCGGGAAAAACAAGGTTACCCCTAGCTACCAAATAGGTGGCAATCCACTGAGCACAGAAGAAGTTATCAGGGACCTGGGGACCCAGGTTGATAGTAGTCTGTCATTCGACACCCATGTAGCTAAAGTTGTTAGGAAGACCTTCTACATTGCCCACCTTATCATGAAGGGTTTCTCATCTAGATCAAGGGAGGTCATAGTCTCCCTTTACTCATCACTCATCAGACCAATGATTGAGTACAATGCCCCATTCGCAATGTATCTGACCCGACACTTGCAGCAGCTGGAGAGGCCACAAAAGTTCCTCACCAAAAGGATAAAGGGTCTCAAAAATCTGTCCTATGCTGCCCGACTGAAAGAACTCCAGCTCTATTCAGTCGCTTACCGCTTGCTCAGAGGTGACCTTTGCCTAACATACAAGGCCATGTCAAACCCAGATTTGATGAATATGCTTCACCTCAAAAATCTAGATCCATCAGAGCCACAAGGGCGGGAGACTTAAACCTCGACACGGCTATTAATAGGACGTGCTGGAGGGATAGATTCATCACCCAAAGACTCCCTATGTTGTGGAACAAAATCCCGGTACATGTGAGGCAGAGCACCTCGCTGGCCTTGTTCAAGAGAAATCTTGACCAATGGATGGGAGATCTCAGATATACCCCAGGGATTACCTCAGTGTCACTGCTCGACAGAGGCACAGCAAAATAATGGGTATAGTTCCCCATACTAAAGGGGTGGCGTAAGCCACAAAACGATGGGCTAGGCTTGTAAATGCCCTCGGGCAGATAGCCTAGTATGAACCTATGAACCTATAATCTGTCTGGCTTACTAGGAGCCAGAGACAGGGAATCAAGAGCCATGCTTGATTCCGAGAACACATCATCAACAATGTCTAATACAGGAGGTATTGCCAAAGGCCTATGCTGAGGAAGAAGAAAATCCCTAAGCCTCTTTTTTTGATTCTGATAAGTCCTGACTCACCCAGTGAAAATGTTCCCTTAAAGTATGCAAAGTCTCTCCAAAAGAGTAATCCTCAGGAGGAGAAGCAGAAGGGATGGATTCCTCTGTATCAGAGTCCTCATGAGGTGGAATAGAAAATTCCTGATCAGAAGAAATGGAAACCTGATCTGAAGATTCATAATCAGTGCTTTGCCTAGGCCTCTTAAGCGGGGTGGGGTGGGGGGTGAACCGGCGACTGGCTTAGGAGAAGCTTCGTTGTCGGTTTTGGACCTCGACGGTGTCTCTGTCTTTTTCCTTGTGTTTTTTGTGAACTCCGGTAGCCGGATTGCTAACAGACGACATTTCAGGGTAGTTAAATCTTGAACCAAAATATTTAGAAGCAAAGACATACCGATGCTTAATGGTTAAATTTAGCACAAAACCGACAGCAAGGCACATTGTGATCAGAGCCTAGGCAAGGAATACAGCACAAATGAAAATCCTTATGAGGTATTTGCTTTCCACAAGTAATGCAATTATTAACTTTTACTGAAATCGGTAAGGAGCAAGAAAAAGTATCCCCAATGGGGTAATTAGCTTTAGTTTGAAGACTTCGGTTCTGAAACTCGAAAACGAAAATTTCAGGAGTCGGCAGACTGGCACTTGTGAACTGATTCTGCTTCGAGCACCGCTCGGCAAGACAGTGATTAAAGTGGCGTTGGCTACATGTTTTATACCCCTGACGTCATGGAAGAAGAGACAGCAACTGACGAAGGACCCAAGACTTTGTTAATCAGGCCAACTGAGGGCAACCTGCCAGCAGATTACCCAAATATGACTGCAATAGTGAAACACGAAGAACATCTATGGATGATATTATAAACAGAAAAGCAGCAAAAATCATGAGAGCAGACCTTAATAAGGCATTTGTTACAACTGAACATGAAATCTTATGGGTAATAAAGAATATAAGTGAGAAAGTTAGGATATTATGTATGTCAGTGTATAGTAAAGTAAAATTACCTGCAAATGGTTGGTTAAGCCAAGAGATGTACATGAAGAGTGGTGTACAACAGGGATCCCCAATGAGTTGTATACTTTTTGGTAAAAACTCTGTGCTTATGAACTACCACATAGGCAGCAATCTACTTAACACCGAATGCGTGATAAGAGACCTTGGGACCCAGGTGGACAGTAGTCTCTCCTTTGATAGTCACATTGCCACAGTAGTCAGGAAGTCCTTCTACGTGGCACACCTCATCATAAAAGGGTTCTCATCCAGGAAGAGAGAGGTCATTGTTCCCCTCTACTCGTCACTCATTAGACCCATTATAGAGTACAACGCCCCTTTTGGAATGTACCTCACAAAACATCTGCAGCAGCTGGAAAGGCCACAGAAGTACCTCACAAAGAGGATTACTCGTCTCAAAGAAATGCCCTACACGGACTGCCTCAAAAAACTCCAGCTTTACTCCATAGCATATCGCCTACTATGAGGAGATCTCTGCCTAACAAATAAAGCTATATCAAACCCAGAGCTGCTGGACATGCTACACCTAAAGAAATCCCAATCCCTCCAAGCTACACGCTCTAGGGACCTAAACCTTGTCACCACAATAAACAGGATACGCTGGAGGGATAGATTCCTGTCACAGAGACTTCCTATACTCTGGAACAAGCTACCCATCTATGTCAAGCAAAGTTCTTCATTAGTACTCTTCAAGAAAAATCTTGATGAGTGGATGGGAAGTAGAAATACACCCCGGGGATCACTTCTGTGTCTCTGCGCGACAGTTGCACAGGAAAATAACTTTCTTGGATGGCGTAAGCCATGGAACCTTGCTGGCTAGGCTTATGTAGGCCCTTGAGCTGATAGCCTAGTACCTACCTATGAACCTATTAGTTATGAATCTGATAGCGTATGAAATAAATTACAAAATGAAGGTGGTGGGGTATGTAACACCTGAAGGGTTAAGAATTCCAGTCCTAACATACGCAGAGGATATAACTGCAAAAAACTTGCATAAAAAGTAGTAAATTTGCACAACTGAGTGTCTAGAGGTGATAGGGATGGCTTTAAATAAAGAGAAAAATAAAGGCTTAGGCGATGTGATAAAGATAGGGAGTATATATTTTACAATGAATGATATTTCTGTGTTAGGTATAAAATTTGTGAATAAAGATGCAAGTAAAATTCAATGGGGTAAAAAACAATAGAAGAAATAAAACAGACCTGTCTTTTCAGGAGAAATACAAATTATCATTCAGAAAAAAGGCTTATTTGATACATTTTGTACTAATGGGAAAAACAGCATACTTAAGTGTATTTATGTTGCCAACAGTATTTGAAAAGGAATTACTCGAGTTTTTTTTTTTGCTTTTTTTTACATAGGGTTCTAGATGAAACCAAGTAAAAAAGTTTAGGATTAATTAGCCTAGTGGCTAATTAAACCTGAACAGCATCATCAAATTTGTACAAAGTGTTAAAGTGGATAAATGAAAAAGATTAGATATTAGTAATAATACTGTATAAATACAAGTATGATAATTGTTGTGGTATTGTAAAAGAGAAAAATGGCATAGAAATGAAGAAATAAAATGTTACCACGACAAATATTTTTGTGGAAAATACAAACTGATGATATAGGAAAAGAAAGAAAAGTACGACATAACAATGCAGTAATAAAACAATACTATGTACAACCATGGGAAAATGTAACAGAGGAAAAAATTAAAGCTAGAAAAAAAAAAAAAAGAGGCAAATGATGTAATAAGTAGAATGTCAAGATTTTTGTGGATCCTGGTAAAAGATAAATTAAAAGGAAATATGGCATATAAAAAGAAAAATAATATAATATGTTTACATTGTCAAGAAGAAAACTAAACACGTGTTTCTGAAAAGTAAGACTACAAAAAAATTATAGGAAAACTATGTAAAGAAGATTTTAATGAAGATATAAAAAGTGGATAAAATCAGCATGGATTTCATTAAATATGGGTATTATAAGAAAAGAAGTAAAGAATACATTAAAAGAAGAGATAAAAAGTTATGTTATATGGGTTACATGGAATAAGAGAATAAAAAATGTTTAATGGCAAAAGGAGTTTAACAACAACATTAAGCAAAATCAGATGGTGGTTATGGAAAAAGGAGTAGGGGGTCTAACAAGGATAAAAATTTAGTATGATTTGTAAGAAAGATTATGAATGTGTAAATATATGTGTATATCTATATACATTTGTAAATATGTAAGCATGTTGTAAATAAGAGTTTTTTTCTGTATATAAAGGATCCATACTGTTTTTGAAAGGTGCCTTGGGATCTTTCAAATTCAACTAAGCTATCACCAACTGAGGCAGATGGGGTCTTGGTTTAATGTCTCATCCAAGGGTAATACCCTTAGAAATGCATCATCCCTGTTATGCTGCACTGCAGTGTCAGTACTTCATCCACTCCTGAGAGATCCATGAGCTCATACCAATGCAGGAGGAGGTGTGGCAGCGATCTAGACAAGTCCTCCTCCAAGAAGAAACTGTCTGTCCTCTGCTGTGGAGGACAGTCATCCTTGGTATTGGAGTTATTCTTGGAAATGATAGGGAGAACCCTCTGTGATGAAAGCCCAGGTCAAGAAGGAGAAAACCTGGGAGGACAGACCCTGGGTCAAGTCTATCAGGATTCTTGATAACACAATTTCAGGGCAGTTATAATATATTCCATGGCTTTGGCGAACAATTCTGTAATTAACCGGGATGGTTGCAAGGTCACCCTTATGGAGGAGCATCGCCACTGCTGTGTGGTACTCATCATGGATCAAAACCAGTAGATAAACTTAAGTTAAACACTTTGAGAAGCATGTCTGCAAGGAGATGTCTAACACTAATAATTAAGCAATCAGGTATATTATCAAGTCTCATGGAGGAAGTACCAGGTATTGGGTTACACATTTTATACTTTTGCATTACAAATTAAGAAAGCACACTTTCTTACCTTAATATCACAAACCTTTTCAACAGTCACTAATAATCCTCCCCCCTTCTCTATTTAAAATACCTCCGAATGCTATACAGAACTACAGCAACCTGGTCATCTCTAGACTTTTGCAAAGCACTACAAGCTAGATTCCTTCCATGGTCTAGGTCAGGCTTTGCTAGGACCATTCTACAGGGACTCCTGGAACCTTCCCCTTATACCTCTCAGAAGCTGTAAGCTATGGTAATATACCCATTTAGCTTAATCTACTGTAGCAGTGATACATCTGATGAACATAGGACAGTTGTGCAAGTAAACAACATAACAGTAGACGTTCAAATGATCACTGCGGCAAGCAACTGCTCACTCCCTCCCCCTCCACCCCCCTTTTACAACATCTTGATTGAATTTTCATGTAAGACATACGCAAACACACATATACATTAAAAAAAAACATTCACATATTCGTTGTTACAAAAACCCCATATCCCTGCTTTTGTGTGTGTTCCTTAGGCCAGGGCATGGATATTTCTTTTTGGTTGCTCCCACCAATGGGCTCTTAGGACTTAGCCTCCCTCCCTCAGTTGCCATGCAAGCTCAAGGGGGCTTGACGCCCAAACCTGTCTTTTAGTCAGGTCAGCTGAAGCCAATGCCTTGGATGTGTGGAAGGTGCCCTGAAGCTTTGGGAGCTAGGCAGCTGTTATCGTATGAAGGATATAACCCATGTAGCTTAGTCTACTGCAGAAGTGATCAATTTGATTACCATACGGTTTTACTTACAAGTCATTTCCTTCAATCCATTCGCTGTTCTTTCAAACATTAATGACAAAGTGGAGTTTATGCTTTATAGCTTTCTCATCAATTGAACACAGACTTCCAAGTCTTTTCATCCACATTTTGAAGAACCACAGTTCACAAATCTAAACATCTAGAGGGACTGGTGCTTTACAGTGCTCCCTCTGATTTACTAAGTAAATGCTATTGCTGGTCTCCTTCCTGATCTCCTCAACTCCCACCACCAACCTCTGGTTAGAATCTACCTTAATGGAGATTCTTCTGGTCAGCTCCTGGGCTCTTTTCTATCACTCGTACACCTCCACTTGGAGCAATGAAAAAGCTTCATTGGTGAAGTCTTCCTATGGGCTTTTTACTGGCATCTGATTAAGAAGCAGAGATCCCTTCAGCTTATCCTTTGTTTCCAACATTTTTTTCCATAGGCTATTCTGTACTCAACACATTTGATCCTCCAGGGAAAAGTATTCCAAAGACATGTGGAAAGAGCAACTTGAATCTCTTATCTGCCTCTCAACATCCCCTAATTGCCAGGATAACCTTACTTCACTCTTTCACAGTGTATTTTTTTTTCCGAAAAAGAACTCTGGTGTTCTCAATTCTTAATACTTTCCCCTTTTGCCAGTTCTGCCAGGAGTTCTTTCTGCTATGATTGCATCTTTACTGATACAGGTGCTGCTGCTTTTGACGACAAAAACTGAAGCATACATGCAGTATGTCCCACCCATTTAACAAATGGCATTCTTCCAGGCAGCCTAAGCGATCAACACCCCACCTACATCCACAGAGGCTATCACAAGCCGACTAAATCTCTACACTTCAACTATGTAAGAAACCTAATAAATTTTGACAAAACCAGCTTCAACTACACCCCAAAACAATTTAGCTGGGAAACTCTCAAATACCTTCCACTAGATGAGGCTACCTCCTACTTCAATTACCCTTTTTCAACTATATTAAATCAGCAAGCCCAACGAAGACAGTCAAAGCAAACACTGCTCCCCCCCAGCTAACCTGTCAAAGCAAAACACTTATGAAAGACAGGGACAAAGTCTGGAAACAACAACACAAGGTTAGAACCCAAACAAACCTCAAAACACTATATCATTGTCTCAACAACTCTTCTCTACTACGTATAATTGTTTTCAACTCTGCAGGCCCAAAATATCTTACACCACTAATACTATATTTTTCTTTTTCCACTTAAACTCGTTCACTAACCCAATCCGGCTAATACTGCACAATTCTTTTACTTACAACAGCATATACACATCTAAAAAGTACTAACTTTTCTAAACCTTGTAAATGTGATCTGACTCTACGAAAACACTACTTAAATGGTAATCATTTTTCTTATAATCAACTATGCAATCACTTCCTATATACATAATCTTGTATTAATCCTTATTAATTGTGTTACTCGAAGCTGTGATCTCCAGGCCTCCATGGAAATAGGCAGCCAGACCCAGTTGGATTTTCCTGGTAAACAAAAGCAAGTAAAATAAAAATCTCAAATTTTCTCTTGGTGCCGTCTTCAAACTGAGAAGCCTCATGTTCAGACTTTCAGTCTTTCTTTCATTTCAGTCTCTGATTTCTGCATTTTTACCAGCTCATCTACTTAAAACTTAAATTTTTTCCAGCATCTTATTTCTTCCAGTATCCCACTTATTTTAAGCACTGATGAGTGCATCTGATTTATTGTTTCCTCTAAATTACTGGAAACCCTCTGCTGTACTAAAGCTGCAACTTAAACTGCTTTTTTGCAGGACAGCTGCAAGGTTCTTAACAGTGAAAGCTTTCTTCATCTTTTCTAATCTATTTTCCTTACTTTTTTGCAAATTTCTTCTTTATTCGTATCCAGGTAGTGTAATTATTAGTCGATAAAGAAAAATTGTGCAAGAACTTATCAAAACCATTGATGTCCTTCTCTTCCATGTTGCAGTATTCTGCATATGGATTTACCCTTCTAGTCTCGCGTACATACAGCCAGTATCCAAAAGCTTCCAGTCCCGCGAGATGTCAGGTCTAGATGAAAGTATGTGGGCAATAAAAGTGATGTCGGCACGCACCAGCCCTCAGAACTGAAGGTCCCAGTCGGAGCCAGTCCTAATAAGGCAACGCCAAGTCACTGCCATCCAGGAGAGGGAAACAAAGCTGATAAGAGGGGAAGGAGGAAGGGTAGGAATACTGCAACATAGAAGAGGAGGACATCTATGGTTATGGTAAGTTCTTAGACAACTTTTCTATGTCCTTCTATTCCTATGTTGCAGTATTCTGCATATGGGTGAGTTCCAAAGCTCACTGAGAAAGGGTGGTTTGTATGGAAGCAGATTCCAAGAACCCATGCAGTACAGCCCTAGTGAACCCTGCATCCTGGACCTAGAGACTTGGTCTAGTTTGTAGTGTTGTGGCTGCCTCCAGGATAAAGAAAGTATCTAGGCCCTTGAAGAAAGCCCCTGAGGATGCCATGTCTCAATTGGAGTGGGCTCTTACTGTACCCTGAAGTGATTTACCATGGTGCTGGCAACAGACGGTAATGGCTTTGGAGATCCAGGTTGAAATAGTCTGTTTGGACACAGCCTTACCTAGTGCGCTAGGGTGGAAAGATATGAAAAGTTGGTCAGTCTTTCTTACAGACTTAGTGCTGTGGAGGGACAATCTAACTTGTCTGCGAACATCCAGGGGAATGAAGTATTCTTTCACTTCTTCCTTGTGGGTTTGTTTAAAAGACAGGCAAGTGGATGGCCTGATTGAGACACCAGTCACTACTACCTTGGGCATGAAAGATGGATTTGTCCTGAGGATAACCCTGTCCTTATGAAAGATGAGAAACAGAGAGGTAGCCATTAGTGCCTGGAGTTCTGATACCCTTCTGGCTGAAGTGATAGCCACTAAAAGGACCGCCTTCCAGGTGCAAAGCTTTAGGGAAACTTGATCAGCAGGCTCAAAGGGTGGCAGTGTAAGTTTCTCCAACACATAATTGAGATCCCAAGGAGGAGGTTTCCGGGGGGGGGGGGGTTCTCTGAGATGTAGGACCCCTTTGAGGAAGAGCTTCAAAGGGAGCCTGGATGCCAAGGCGGGATTCATGCATAGGCATGCAGAGATTACCTCAGATCGAGTTTGCAGGTTGATAGATAAAAGTAGAGGCTACCTCTGGTCATAACAGACCTACAAGAAAGGAGTACATGAGATCAACCAAGAATCTCCGGATGAGGGACAGAGGGTGGGAAGCAATGAATGAACAAAGATCAACAACACAGATGGAACGTTATAGTAAGACATAACTTCTTTATCTGATGATGTTATTTTTCGTTCATTCCTTACTGATGGGACAAAGTCACCAGCTACCTGTATTTCTGGGTGGCCCTCATGTAAGGACATTCCTGAGCACCATGGAGCCAAAGGAAGCTCTACCTCTGGA